>NC_044978.1:157935307-158221389 GCF_008728515.1 Papio anubis | reverse complement strand
GCTGGAGTTCAGTGGCACAATCACACCTCACTGCAGCCTGAACATCCTGGATGCAAGTAATCCTCCTGCCTCAGCCTTCTGAGTAGCTGAGACCTCAAGTATGAGCTACCATGCCTGGCTATTTTGTTTGTTTGGTTTTTTGTAAAGATGGAGCCTTGCCATATTGCCAAGGCTGGTCTTGACTCCTAGACTCAAGAGATCCTCCTACCTCAGCCTCCCAAAGTGCTGGGATTTCAGAGCCACCATGCCTGGCCTTTTACTTTTTGGCCCTCTATTTTCTTCATCATTAAGCTCCCCCTTTTGTTGGATTATACCCATCAGTAGGCACATATGCCTTGATATCTTTAATTTTTATAAAATTCCTTTTCTTTACCATTTGCCAACCAACTTTTTAAAAATATATGCCCCATTATTACCTTTCCTGCAATCACAATATATGTCTTCAATATAACAATGCACCTTTACAGAATTATACTCAGAGGATGAGAAGGAAGATAAAACAGGACAGGATAAATAAGGTAAAAGATAATGGCTGAGAACTTTCAAAATTTCTACAAAAATGATTACTCATATAGCCAGGAAACTCATAAAATCTGAAGGAGGGGAAAGCTATAACAAATATCGTACTTAGATACATTGTCATCACACTTATAAAACCAAAGTTAGAAAGGAAGTGTTAAAAGCAACCAGAGACAAAACAGACAGGTTATGTGACATATTGGTGACAATAATATGGTGTAATGACTGACATCTTATTCAAAATACTGGAGTCTGAATAACAATGGAGTAATACCTGTAAAGCGCTAAAATTTTTTAAAAAGGTAAACAAAACTCTCATACCTAAAATTCTATATCCAAATAAAATAAAATATCATTGAAAATGAAAGTTAAACAAATATATTTTCAGGCACATAAAGGCTGAGATAATTCAGTTCTAACAGACCTGCACAATAAATGCTAAACAACTCTTAATTCTGAAAAATCTGAATCTAATTACATATGTGGTAGGCAATTTAATAACGTCCTACAAATCTCACATATTCATACCTTTTTTTGTGCTTTTTTCTTTGTGCTTCAGATTGAATACTATTTATGCCTTCAAGTTCACTGATTTTCTCCTCTATGTTTGTTCATATTTATTTAATGAATTCTTTATATCTATCTATATGTCTATGTACTATCTATATATCACTAGATCTATATATATTCATATGTATATATCTATATTGATATCTTTACATACCTTATCCTAAAATTTTTATATGATTCATTTTAATAGAGTCTATGTCTTTGCTAAAATGTCCATCGCTTCACAACTTTTGTCAATATTTTTTATAAAACCCACATGGTTATTTTTGAGTTTCTATCTAATAATTCCAACATCTTGATTATCTGTGAATCTGTCTTTATTAACTCTTTCTTCCTTTGAATATATATTCCATTTACTTGCTTGTTTGAGTGTTCTATTCTTTTTTTTAGAAAATCTTTCTTTGCTATTTAGTCTTGCTACCCAGTTTTGCGGTTGCTACACAGTCTTTGCTTTCTAATCCTCCCTAGTGCTTTCTATACTTCAGAGAATTATTTATATGCATCTTCACTTCCCTCAGCAGTCACAGGATAGTCATTTTATTCTCTGCAACCCGAGAGAGTATCTTTCTTATTTCTCATGTACAACCGTCAGCCTTCTGCAGGTTCAGTCGGTAGTCTTTCAGATAGGTTTCTTTCAACCTTCCTGCCTACCACTTTCCCAGCCTGTGGTTCCTGGTATCCCAAGGTGCCTTGTGTGGATTTTTCTCAGCTTTCCTTCCCTGCCCCTAGTTATTGGCATACTGCACTCAAGCACTTAATGAAGACCCATGGGAAAGAATTGGAGTAGGTGAAACTTGTCATGTGGCTGGAACTTCTGGAATTCTAGTCTGTCATACCAGACATGAAAGGTTTTTAACACATAGTTTGGCATTTCTTACACCAGTCTTTAGCAAGTTCTTTATTTTTTAACCACTCTGCCACTGTTTCAGAGATAAGAACAGCTAAGTCTCTTTTCTTGTATAAACATCTTGTCTTTGTCAGAAATTTAGTTTAGTTAGGTTTCCTTGAATCTTCAACTTTCTGATTGATTTTAAAATATATTGTTTTATAGCTTATGTGGTTTTTCTTTATTGTTTTTAGGTTGAGAACTATGGTGTTTAACAACTTTTTAGTCCTTAAATAGGAGTAGATATTCTGTTATTTGCTGTTATTTTGGATTCAGTCTCTCCAACTTTGTGCTCTGTTGATTTTATCCAAAATTCTATTATCAAACAGAAGTTGGAGATTGTTTTATTTTTTTTCATCCTTCTTTATCCAAAGATAAAGTATAAGAATTTTAGGCCAAAATATCTGCATTCAAGCCTATTCAAGGTGGATTACCCACTAAAAAGCTTTGAATTGCAGTACTTTTTTTCATTAAAAGAGAATACTAATTAGTACTATTTAATAAAACCAGCTTCAACAAACAAACTGTCCTATGAATCATTGAGTAGAAGTGAAAATGAAGTAAGGTAGAACTCATGAAAGTTCTTTATAAATTGTAAGTTAGTATGCACCTGTTGATTTTTATAACCATTAATAAATGGTACGTTTCGAACCAGTAATTTTTCTAAGATTGCATCCAAGATCATTCCAATTCATAGCAAAATCACACTCTCACAACTGCCATCAGCTCTGGTGAATATCATTGACAACTTCTTAAATTCTTTATCCTTTGTGGAAGGTTATGATTTTTTTTCTTGAGAAATAAAAATGTAACATAAAAAAAATTTATTATTTATAAAAAATAAAAATGTAAAAAAAAAATAAAAATTCACACTGTGAATGCAAGTCACCTAGTGTTTCACATCCTAAGGGAATAGCTCTATTAAACACATTTACTAATTCATTAATTATTCAGACTATCACTCCTACTCCATGACTAAAATGTATAGTAAATCTTTAACATAAATCCAGGGAAACTCCTTCAAAGTGTATAAATAAACCAAATATTGTTTAAAATATAAACATCTGTTAGAAATGAAATGGACATGGAATGAGCATGTGTGATGAATCTTAAGACGTCAATTCCATGTTAATACTTTTTAAAAAATTTGTTTGATTCTGCAAAATAATATTTTACATTTTTTAAAATTCTCTTTAATAATTACTTGTAGTCCTAGCTCACTTATTCTCCCTTTGCACCTTGGAATATTTCACTTTTGTGTGGCAGCAACATTATTTCTGAATAGGGGCTGGGTGAATTTTAGATTATTTTAGATTTTTTAATGAGTTCTAATAATATTACTGATGCCATCACTTTTCAACTAGCTGAGTAAATGTTTAACAGGGTTAATAGGGATAACTGAAATCCGTATGTAGGTGCACAATTTCTCCAATTTCTTTTTCTTGCTTCTTTCAAATGATAGCTTCTAGCATAGGGGAAATGATTGAGCAAAATAATGCCTCCTTTCTCTTCCTGACTCTGGCTTCAAGTAAAGGTGCTAATGAGAACTGTGGAGGAGTGAGCCCCTAAAATAGAGTCAGGAAAGAGGCAGGAGCCAACCAGGATGGCACTTGGAAAAAGTTATGAGCAAAGACATGTTTAAATTGGAATTGTATTAGAAAATTCTAAAAATGTTTGTGAGGATACAAATTGTATAAGACACAAAGTATTTCTGAGAAAGAAATATAGAGAAAAGTCAAAAAGGGAGATTGTGACCTGCCTGTTATCTATTTCAACATGCATTTACTCAGAATTCACCTGTACCAAACACTGAGTATTAATATTAAGTCAGAATGATAATATTGGGCTTCAGATCTGGCCTGCGCTACTAATAAGTTACAACAAGTATTATGATGGGTAGGAGAAACCAGTACATTCTTATCCTATAAAATTAAACAATAATTAAAGTAAGCAAGGTGTTAATAAATGTTTTATCACCAGGATATTCCATATCAAATGTGAAAAAAGCAATCATGACTGTGAAGTAATTTCCCTGGAAGAAAAAATAATTAAACACTAAGAAAGCTAGAGAAGGAAGTATTTATCATTCACATTTCTTATACCATGATTAAAATATATTATCAAAAATAGAAAGCAAATATATTTCATCCAAAGTATAAAAATTATAGCTAAAAATAATAAAATGTAATGTATCTATCAAAACCAAGTGATAATTTTAAAACAATATAAATGCTTGGAAATTGGATACTCAGTAATGCCATTTGAGGTATTTTGCATGGTGCAAACATCCAACTTTTTAAAAATGTTATGTTAATCTAGTGTATTATGTGTCTGAAACCAATCGCAAACTATCCTTTGACAGACATACAATCTAAAAGGAAACAAATATCTCAAAATCAGTATCTTTTTATTTTTATATTTTGCATAGCAAAAGAAAGTGGCAAGTGTGATTCCAGAATGAGGAAAGGGAAACATTTCAAGGCAAAGCAGTCAGTTACAATACCACAGGTTTTCTTTCCTTACCTGTTTGGCCATAAACTCTATTAGGCATACTAGCCCAATTCACATGCAACCACAAAACTGTCTGAGATCTGAGTGACTTGTTTTGTTGTTTTACTTTTTTTGTTTTGTCTTTTTCTGATAGTGATGGCATTCCCTGTCCTTTTTTCTTTCTAAAATTGTAAGCTTCACAGTTAGTTTAAAAATGTTAGTGCCATTGCTAGCTGCTATTTCAGTTTCTGAGCATCCAGATGAGCAAAGAGAATATGTTTCTTCCATGTCACCAGTTTTATTCCATAAAAAGAAAAATGGGGTTCTTAAATATTCACATCTTTTCAGATATCATGAGTTTCATCCTATTTCCAATTCTCATTTACTCAAGCCCAACTCCTACAAACATCCCCTAAGCATGTACTATTTTTGATTTCCCTGTTCTAAATTATCTCACAAATCACAAATGTTTTTTATACAGTTCTCTTTTGATCACATTTCTTTCCTCAGCATCTCCATCGCCTTCCTCTAATTCTTCATTTATTTTAGCCTTTGAGTCCATTTCCAAGCTGCATAAGAACAATATATCCGGGCTTAACTTTTACCACTTTTATCACATGACCAAGATGTTCTATAAATCATCTTGTAGCCCCGTGGCTCCTTTCTACATAGTGTTATCTGCTGCCTTCTCATCATTAGAAATCTTGTTTTCTTGGTCTCTATTTATTGACATCCTATCCACTCTTTCAAGCTTAACTGAGTACAACTCTGCAAGCTATCTCCAACATTATAACACAGGAAACTCGACATATATGAAGCTTAATTTCTTACTGTTTAATACTGAATTTAAATGCCCCTGTCTCACCGTGATTTCTGTACCTTGGTTAATGGTGCCATTAGAAACAAACCTCCCAGGAAAAAATTCTGAAAAAAAAAAGAAAAAAAATCCAGTCTTCTTTCTCTTCTATAAATCAATTCTGGTCCATGATTTCTCCCCTTTGTTGTTGTTGTTGTTGTTGTTGTTGTTGTGTGTGTGAGTATCATTTGAATATGTGCCTTCCTGTGCTTACCTACAAATTCTGTCTTAGGTCAGATGTTTATCAATTTTCACTAAGTTTACTATATAACAAAAGAAAAGACTCTCCACTGCCCACCAATTCCATCCATTCAGTGGCCACCAGAATTAACATCAATATCTGGGTGTCTTATAAGCAAATTATATTCAACATGTTTCAAATTAAATTCACTACCCATCACTCCTTTAAAGTTTGTCTCCTTCTCTATTCTCTCCCCATTTTAATGATAGCCTAATGAATCTAGTTATGCAAGCCAGTGACCTGGGATCACTGGTATGCTGGAGCCAGCTACTTAATGGCTTGTGAGAGCCAATTGTGTGTATCTCTTTCCAACATTGTACTCAATGACATCATGTTGGCAGCTTGAATTCGGCTTTCACGGGAATATTTATACCACTAGAAATTGGCAAGTGCTGTCATTTGGCACTTTGATTTTTGTTCTTGTTTTGAGGAAGTCAATTTACCAGCATGTCACTGCCTGGGAACATCCTCCATGACAGTCATTCTTCTTTTCCTTTTTTTTTTTTTTTTTTTTTTTTGCAAAGTGCCAGGTTTTTAAAGATTTTAACTTATGTCTGTTTAACCGTTTTATTCAGATACATCCATTTATCCTCAAGGATCATCACTGAAATAATTTCCTCATAATTTATTTTCTTTTTTCCTTGGAATAGTTCTGCAACACTGCTACCAAAATGATCTTTCTGTAATGAAAATCTGATCCTATAATTTTACGTATCATAGGATTATATAGGTTTATACTATACTATGTTATATTATATCATATTATATTTATTATAACATTAGTTACAAAGTAATATAACTCCAAAATACTGGGGAATAGAGTACAAATTCCCAAACACACTGTGGAAGGCTACCATTTGTGATCTGTGATCTTTACCTATTGGTCCAAACTTCTCTTCTCCTGCTTGGTGTTAGATATCCAGATGACATACCTATGAATTATTTTCAGCTCCCTTAGGTTAAATCAGTTCATTGCTTATTGTTTGTAATGCTGCTCATTATCATTTCAATATTCATTTTCCAAGCTGAGAATGCCTTACTTATCCAAAATCTAACTGTAAAATTTCATCTGCCAAACCATTCCAGATATTTTCAGATACTCTCATTCCATTGTTGTCTTATAAATAAAAATCATATTACTACTAAAGTAAAGCCTTTGTCACATTAAAGTACATATGGAGATTCATCTTTTTATTCAGTTTTGTGTTCTTGGAAACAGTCCTAACCATGGTGACTGATTGACCCATAGTAGTTGCTTAACTACATAAAAAATAAAAAGAAGGAATAATCTGTGGATTGCATTTAAAAATCAGTCATAAATGACAAAGATCTCTTATACTCCTGCTTCTCTTCAATTCAAGTCAAGGAGTCCCTTCTGAGTGCCTATTACTACTAAGAACTATGCATCTTGGTTTTAGATCTGTCACAATGTGTCTGCTTGTATTGCTGTTACCTGATTCGAAAATGGAATGTTTGTCACATGTGTGTGCATGTAACTTTTTTCTAAGAATTATGGCAACATGTTTGACCTATAAACAATATCTGTTCAATTTTGAAAATATTCTCAAGGTTTGATAGGACAAATATTGTGCCATAAAGTTTAGGAATAATAGCTAACATGTTTGTACTATGTATTTATCTATCATCCATATGACTAAAGAGAATTCTCACTGCTATTGGCATCTGTGTCTATTCACTTAATCTTCATAATAGGCCTATGAATTTTGCTTACTATCATTATCATCCCTTTTCTATAAATAAATTAGCTAGACAGAAAGAAATTAAGAAAAGATTTCCAATATTACATGGGAAATAAATGAAGAAAACAGAATGTTAACCTAGGCAGTCTGACTGTGGAGTCTCTGCCTTTAACTACTATATAGTAGGTGGATGACTCAGTAGCTGATAAAATAACCCAAGCGTTATAAAGAAATGTACAGAAATTGGTCTTCCTTTAAAAATTTTAATTACCACAATTTTTTTTCCATATTATAAATACAAAACAAAACCAATTTTTGTCTGAGTTACAGAAAGCACTGTAGGATTTGAGTCTATTCTTTATCCCACTTCATGATGGGTGAAAGGTGGTAGCTGGAAAAAAAATGCATGTCTGTAAGAGAGTATATATTTATGGAATATCCTGAAGATTGAAAAATAATAATTATCTTTTAAAAACTATGTGAAATCATTAGGGTCAAATGGCATTTAAATGTTAAGTAAAATTATTGAACATGACAAAAAGAAAAGGAAAAGCAGCTTTTAACTTAGAGCGATTATTTCCACCTCATGGAAGTCTGAGTAAGTTGAACTCTTTGGGGGAAAAAATGTTTTTCTTTATAAACTCTCAGTGCAACACTTTTCTAAATCAGAAATATTTTGTTCCAGAAATAGTGTTAATCTGTTTTAAATGCACTCTTTAAACATGTGAATTTTGCTGATTTTATATTTGAAATAAGGCACAGCTCATGCAAGTATTAATTGATTTATAGCTCGCTCAGTTGACTATGATTTCATAGAGCGCAAATGTACTTACAGTAAGTGTTACGACCTCCCAGGGGAGAGTCCAAAATGTTGAGAAAAGGAGCATTGAGCAAAATAGCTTCTGGAGAAATATTAACCAATTTCTGACTAGCTTTTAATGTGCCTGGGGGGAGCTTTTGTTTTGCAGATTATCTTACTGTTTTTGCTGTCATAGAGGACTTTAGCTGGGCATGGAATGTGTTTGCATTACAGAAAAAGAAAAAAGAAAAAAATGTTAAATAAATGGAACTGTAAAATATTGAGATACGAAAGAGGCAGGCAGCCAAGCGAATACCATTTATATCAGTCTCCTCTTCCCCTATGTGCTGTACTACCACATTCCTTCACTGACTTTTCCCCTTCCCTTTTCACCATCCCTCAGCTTGCTGGGCTGGAAAGATAAGGACCCATTTCCTTAGGGGAATCAGTTCTTGTAACAGTTAATCGACCACCAAGTGCTGAAGCATCCAAGGGAAGGCAGCTGTACATCTGGAAAGAACAATCTGCCTCTCAAGAGGCATGGATTCCGAGAGATATTTGGAAGTTTATTGATTCCAAGAGAGTTGAAATCATGGACATACGTGCTGTTTTCTCAGAGGAGTTTGTCAGAGCACACTATCACCTTTCTGGGTTCTGTGTCTCTGCTTTGGGTAACAAGAGAAAGTCACTGCTATAGTTTGAACATTGCACTGGGATAACAAATATCACACAGGAGTTTTTAAAAAGCAGAATTATTGAAGGTTCAATACTTTGAATTCAGGATAGCCAAAGTCCTAGCTTGGGGTGTACTTTGGGGTAAATTTGTTTGACACTTTGTGTTGCTTTACATTGCTATTCTTTTGGATGTCTGTTTGTAACAATTAGTTCATTTTATTTTAACAATCTGGGCCAAAATTTCTAGAACCTTTTGCTAGTTATTGAGGGGTGGGGGCAACCTTCTCCCTAATTTGGAGAAACAGTTTATTCTCAGACTCCAGATGGTCATTTTGGAAATTCTGTTGTGTCCAGAAGTAGAGAAGGGTGATTGTCACTGTGACAGCTGCTAAAGAATTTGATAAGTATTAAGATAAAGTAATATATATATTTTTTTGTTGTCTTATGGTTCTGGAGTATTTTTCTCTTTTCTTATACTTTAGACCATTATGATTTTACTCTCAGTTGATATATAAACTCACAAATCTGGGAAACAATATTTGATTTAATTTTCTATCTGTGGCGGGGAGAGAGGTGGAGTCTGGATTATATAGGGTGAATCCAGCAAGAGAGAAATATATCAAATATTAATATGTGACATAAGACCATGTGGCTAATGTTACATGTCATTTAAACATGCTAGGAAAAAAATAAGAGATGGAATTGGTTTCAGTCCCATTTTGTTTTGCAGCTCACTTGCAATATGTGGTATCTGGCCAGCTATCTAAGCCTTTTATATTTTTATTCATGATATCCTATTCATTACATCCTGTATTTTAAAATAAAGCTAGTTTAATGAAGTTTTCAAAGAAAAATTTAAAAATATTTTCTAATGGCAAAGGAAATGTTCTGTGTAGGTTTCGTTATTTTTGTTTTTCATCCAATCTAATTTAGAGAATCAATTTTTAGCTACTGGTTTGGAGAACATTTAGCTAAGATTTCTTTTCTCTTCTGTTTTATGTAGACCAATCTGCGAGTTTTGTAATTTTATTTTTTCTTTTACACTGGATTTTTAATTTTAAATCCCCACTTTCATACATATATGATCTCTCTATTTTGCATCCGGTAAAATATACAGACATGCACACACACACACACACACACACACACACCCCCCATTCGACTGTCTCACTCTTTCTACAACTCTTTTCTCTTTCTTGCTTATGCATTGTTTATGACAGGAAGATAGATTGTTAATGCTTAATTTTGAATATTGTTTCATTTTTGAAGCAATATTCAAAAAGTGTGACCTTACCAGAAAAATCTATTTCCAATATAGTTTCTATGCCATTCAGTGTAAGTATTCAGCAATTACAAGGCATGGTTTTTCACTTAGTCTCTTGGAAGCTAGGGAGAGAATTGTTTTTCTACATGCTGATGAACAAATAAATAAATGTCTTCTGAGGTCATCAAAAAACAGTTTCCTCTTTTGGTTTTTAACTTGTTCCTTCATGAATTCTGTTCTCCATCTTCATTTAAATGATTGTAAAATAACCTGTTATGTAGTATAAATCATCTTTTACTTAAGGCATTATTCTCTGTGTTGGATATTTAAGAAATTTTAAGGTTTTATCCTTAGATACATAATATGATAACAGAAAATTTATAGAATAATATTTGTCAATATCTGATTCATTATTTTTGATAATTTGTAATATGTAAAAGTTTTTTTATTCAAAAGAGAAAGCATTTTCTAAATGTCATTCTTTGTTTTTTAATTCTATAATTAGTATCTTCTTTTTAAATGATACCATTTTGGTTTCATGGAAACTGTCTTGAATTTGTTATATAAAGCTTATTTAAGATCCGTGACAATTTTTTTTTTTATTTTAATTGATGAAGAAGTTTAAGTTTCACAGTAAAATTGAGCAGAAAATGCAGAAAGTTTCCAAATGCTCCCTGCCCTCTCACACACTTAGCCACCTTCTCCACCGTCATCCAGCCCCAAAGCGGTACATTTGTTATCATCATTGAGCTTGTAGTGACATGTCATTGACACCTGAAAAGCATACTTTACATTAAGGTTTCCTCTTGGCATTTTACATTTTATAGGTTTTGGCAAATGTATAATGACATGTATCCACCACTGTATCATCATATGGAATAACTTTGCTGTCCTAAAAATCCACTGTGCTCTACCTATTTATCCTCCTCCCCAAACCCTGCCAAACACTGATCATTTTTCTCTCTCCATAGATTTGGCTTTTCTAGGATGTCACATAGTTGAAATAATATAGAACGTAGCCTCCCAGAGTTGCTTCTATCACTTCATCATATGCATTTAGGGCTTTTCCGTGTATTTTTATAGCTTGGTAGTACATTTCTTTTAAGAATTGAATACTATTTCATTGTCTAGATATGCTACAGTTTGTTATCCATTCAGTTATTGAAGAATATCTTGGTTGTTTCCAGGTTTTGGCAATTATGAATAAAGCGTCTATAAACATCTGTGTGCAGGTTTTGTGTAGATATAATTTTTCAACTTATTTGGGTAAACTCTGAGACCGTAATTGCTGGATCTTATGAGGGTATATTTACTTTTGTGAGAATCTGCCAAACTGTCTTCAAAGGTGTCTCCACCAGTTTGCATCACCATCAGCAATGAATGAGAGTTCTTGTTACTTACATCCTCACCGGTATTTGATGTTGTCATTGTTTTGAATTTTTGCCATTCTAATGGGTATGCAGTGGTCAATTTCCTTTTAAGGTAACTTTCACACCTGATTGCATTTTAATTCTGAAGTCTGTAATTCATCTCTATTATGGAAATACTTCCATTATTAATAGTGTCAAACTCATGTTGGTAATTATATTCTCCCTTCCATTTTCCTCATTTTTATAGCCCCGGAATATATCTAACTTATCTTTTTATCTCTTGAAGTCTTAATAGCATGTCTTGCATATATATAGTAGTTTTCAATGTGGAAAGAAAACAGTTCTCCAAAATCCACATAGTTCCTGAAATAGTTTAAGAAGAAGCGCTAAAGAAGCACTAAAATACCAACATGAATGTGTACCCAAAATAAACTTTGAATCTTATTTTTATTGTTTTTAAAACATTATCTAGCTCATATTATGTGGCTAACACTCTATATTACTTTCAGACACATTTTCAAAAACATATTTTTACATTTAGTCTTCTTTGAAATACACTCGTCAGTCTTATTATCATTACTATTGGCCTAAACGTGTTCCCCCAAAATTGATATGTTAAAACTTAACCACCAATATGAGAGTACCAAGAAGCAGGACTCTAGGAGGTAACTAGATCATGAAGGTCCCAACCTTATGAATGGGATTAGTGCCCGTATAAAAGAGGCTTCACAAGCATTTGTTTCACTTGCCCTCTTGCCTTCCACCATTTGAGAATGCAGCAACAAGACTCCCATTTCAAGGCACCCTCCTGGAAGCAGAGACTGAGCTTCACCAGACAATGAATCTGCCACAGCCTTGATCTTGGACTTCCCAACCTTCAGAACTGTGATAAATACATTTCTGTTACTTTAAAAATTACCCATTTTGTGAGATTGTGGTATCATAGCAGGAATGATCTAAGATAATCACCATTTTTAAATCAAGGACATGAAGTACCTAACATTTAAGTGTGTCTTAACATCAAATAATAATTCAAACCCAGTACATTTGAGTCTAAGATGAAAGTGTCTTTTTGTTCCCAGTAGACTATGCCTAGATGGTTTTTCAAATATTTTATTCTAAAAAGCAAAGCAACCATATCAAAGCAACAATTATATTGTTTGTTTATTTCAATTATTAATATTATTATTTTTAAATGGTAGAGGCAGAAAAATAATTTGCATAATAACAGAACAGATATAACAAAGATGGAGATCTTAATATAGTTTTGACAATTCAATTTTTACATAATTTGGTGTTTTTGGTGATGCATTCTAAGATCGCTACCACTTAGAAGACTAAAAGCTGTAAGTGAGAACTGCTATCAAAGATCTGCTACTATTGGGGAGTTTGTTGTGGAATGCTAACTTGAAAGCTTAAAAGTTCTAGGCCAAATTCTGATTTAGAGTAAAAAATATGTATTAATTTTCTTCATTTTTTGTTAGTTGGTTAATTGAATCAAGCCTTCAATTGAATACCTTAACACAGGATGAGGTATGCCAAATGTTAAATAATAATTATTTTAGTTTATATTTCATATTTTATACATTTTTATTAAGGGAAATCCTGATTCTGGACTCCATGGTTACAGATCTTTAAGACAACAAATGTTGTTATAAGCCATTGACTTTGTCATAATTTATTACAGCAGCCTGTGGAATCTAATGGACTATGTTTATACCATTTTTACATTTCCCAGTCTTTTATGCAGGGCACCAATTATCCATAACCCTAAGGACAAAGATTTGTGGAAATCATTGAATCTGATTTTGAAAAGTAAATGAGTTTGTTTCTCACCATTAAACAAAACTTATCAGATGAAATATATAATATTATATAATTTACATATTCTAATTATTTCAAAAGCAGTTTTTAGCAAGAAAATGTGATCAAGCTGTCAGCTGTAAACCAATATGTTGGGTCTTGTTCATGAGGCAAATGAAATATGCTTTGCACAGAGGAGAGAAGAACGAAGCATGAATCCTTCGCGTAGACAAAACTTCTTGCCCAGACCATAAAACAGTCAAAAACAAAAACAATGGCTTAATCAATAAATTCTAGACTGTCTTGCACATAATGCTACTTAACAAATAGTTTTTAAGGATAAAAAAGCAGGGAGAGAGGAAGTAAGGAAAGAAGAAAAGGAGTAAGTAAAAAGAAGAAAGAATAAAAGGAAACAAGACATATTTTATAATCCATAATATAGCCTCCATTAGAGAAAAATGTTGCCGAGAGCTGAGTGTAAAAATTATGCCATAATAAAGCTTAAAGCAAAATCCTGCAAGCCAATATAGACCCTTTACTAGTGCTTTAGCTTTCTAATTCTTTTCATCTCACTATTGGGCCACAGGAGACTGGGGGGAATGCAAACAATCTTTTTTTTTGTTTCTTCCCCTATGTCCATGTAGGAGAGCATTTCTAATAATAACAATAATAATAACAGCAATTATAGTTCAGGTTTAAGTTATATTAATGAATAATAATAATGATGATGACATATTTGTATAGCGATTCATAAAATCCTTAGTGCCCTCTCAGGCATAAACATATGAAATGACCTATGTAAAGAATTGGCACAATCTGTGTCCTCAGGTGGTCCCTGTTCAGTCTCCAGAAATCATTGCCTCTCCCATGGCAATTCATTTCCTCTTTTGGGTGGTGTGATTCTTTGCCTTCACACTGCATTTCATTGCACTAACTCAAATGGCTCAACCATGTCTGAAGTCGCATGGGGAAAGCTCTGTGAGCTAACACGGATTTTTGCTCGCATGTAGAAAACTTACTTCCCTGGGACAAAATCACAGATGCCCAAATGTTCAGAACTCCGACTTTTCCCAGGAGGGTTGGCTCATACCTCGTGAAGACAACCTCCGGGCGGAGGGCCTATTGTAATGTCTGCTTTTGCTCACACTGCAGCTTTAAGCTCTAATTTTGCCCTGTCTACTATAAATGCCATTTGACTGACCACCTCTGAGTGAGCAGTGCTCCTATGGTTATTGCATAATTCTGAATTTTATTTACAAATAAAAGTAATAGTGTAAATCGAATGATTTTTGTAATTATCTAAATGGACTATTGCCTCATAGTAGAAAACCAGAAAATTCACGCAGCCAGATCCCTGTCCACTAAATCATATAATCTTTTTTTTTTTTTTTTCCAAATTGGAAACTTTATCCCAATCCTTGTTTTAGCCGTATGCTGACATAGATGAGGAGTGCTTGGTACAAATACCTTTGCTCACTATGTAGGGGGAAAGACATACATCTTTAGGTAGGATACAGATGTTGGTGAGATTGATGTGTTTTTTTGCATAAAAAATACAGAAATTATCAAACTCTTGCAGTCAGGAGCCAGAGAAAAACTGTTGGGTTTTATTGGTTAAACCAAAACTGTTACTGGAACAGCAAAAATCCAACATAGTGATTTCCAGCTTACCCCTACCAAATGGGTCAGCTATCTAGAACATTCCTATGAAGTTGTTTCTAAGAAATTAGAAGCCTGGAATATTTTGAGTGGTCTGAAACATTTTCCTCCACAAAGCAGATGCCCGTTTTATTAGTTTTTCAACTCCATTGTGATGATACATTTCTTTGTTTTCTACTGAAACTGTTGTGCTCCTTTTCAGACAGCCCCTGTAATTCTATTAGAATATAATCTCCACAAAGACAGGTAAGTGGTCTATTTTGTTTACAGCTGCATCCTCAGGGTTTAGAACAGTGCTTGATATACAATAGGATTTGAATACATGCATGTGGAAGAAATGACTTCCGTCAGGACTAAGGTACTTATACAAAAGCACTTAAAGCAGGGCGCGGTGGCTCACGCCTGTAATCCCACCACTTTGGGAGGCCGAGGCGGGCAGATCACCTGAGGTCGGGAGTTGGAGCCCTGCTTGGTCAACATGGAGAAACCTCCTCTCTATTAAAAATACAAAATTAGTTGGGCGTGGTGGCACCTGCCTGTAATCGCAGCTACTCGAGAGGCTGAGGCAGGAGAATTACTTGAACCCGGGAGGCGGAGGTTGCGGTGAGCCGAGATTGCGCCATCGCACTCCAGCTTGGGCAACAAAAGCGAAACTCCGTCTTAAAAAAAAAAAAAAAAAAAAAAAAAAAGAGAGAGAGAGAGAGAAGAAGTACTTACATAAAGCCTTACACAAATTTTGGATAACTGATACTTATCCTAAAATACATACTTGGCTCACTCTTTAGAACAGACTATAACAACATCCACAGTGAAATCTGAAAAAGTTGATGCTGTAGTTCACATTATTTCTTTTCATGATTCAAAAAAGAAGCACTTTCTTTATACTTCTTATTGGCTCAGCACTGTGTATGTTGCTATGATGGATGCAAAAGAAGTCTTAAACCTCATTCCTGAAAGGTGCAGCTTCTATTCTAATTGGAAGGCAAAAATAAAATACAAAGAAACGGCATAAAATTTTCAGTAAATGCTTAAGGTGAGGCATAGTGTACTTATTGTCATATAATTAGTTCATAATTGTTCTATCTTTATCTTTAAACCTTTAACTGCAGGTCTTTCACCTACCTCAACTCCACCAAAGGGAAAAAGCAAAAGCAAAAACACAGCCCTCTTATTCTAAATAGACATTTCCTTGACTATACCACTCTTCACTTACACAACGCCTTCCTTCTGTCTTTTGATTGCTAGATCCCTTAAAACCTAGCATTGCTCACTGCATTCATGACCTAATCTCTAGTTGCTTCCTCTTTTCCCCATTGGTTTGTGCTCAGTCATGACTTTCTAATGACAAACTTAAGGGACCTCTTCTCGTTGACCACTAAGTCATTCAAATTATCCTTTCCCAAGTTTTCTGAGATCATGCTTTGTTTTAATTCTTCATCTACTTCTCTGAGTTCCCCTTGTCACTCATCCCCTTTTGTGAGTTTACTTTTCCTCCTATGTGTGTCCTCTAGAAACACCATCTTTCCAGCAGTCTTTGTCTGTGAGCTCTTCAGCAGAGGAAGACCTTCTCTTTCTTTGACTTGAAAATGCGCCCCACATGCACCCACATACGCACACGTTTTTCTTGTTAATTTGATTTTCCTATCTGATAAACTATTGGTTTTTCCATTGTTTTCAACATTAACTAGGTAACTCAAAACATCTACATAACTGAAAAAATAAAACTCTTTTATCGAAGAATTTCCTAAATACCAAATTAAATGAAGAAATAAAAGGGGTGGGGGGAGGAAAAAATAAATAGTAAAAAAGGAAGAAAAGAATAGACAGCCACCTTTATAAGGATAATCATGTAGTTTGTTTTCTCAATGCTCTGGATAGCTGTCTGTTTGCTTTATAAAATTGAAAGATTAAGAAGCAGGCAGTCTTTACAATGTTCATAACTTTTTAGGCATTTAATGTGTGCAAATTCTTCTAAAAGGCACTGTCAGTTATTAAGGGTTAAAATAAAACTCTTACTATCCACTATAAGAGGAAAATAAATATGTAGAAAAGAAGAAAATTGAATTATTGATTTGACATTCCCTCAAAAAAAAGTTATTCTCTAAAATGTTCCAAGCACATCAAGAGTCTCTAACTCCAAGAGTCTCTAACTCTGAAAAGGCTTTTTTAATTGTTCTCATAATTTGCATGTTTTACTAAATTTATGAATCCTTTTTTATTATTATTATACTTTAAGTTCTAGGGTACATGTGCACAACGTGCAGGTATATCTCCTAATGCTATCCTTCCCCCCACCCAATGACAGGCCCTGGTGTGTTATGTTTCCTACCCTGTGTCCAGGTGTGCTCACTGCTCAATTCCCACCTATGAGTGAGAACATGTGGTGTTTGGTTTTTTGTCCTTGTGATAGTTTGCTGAGAATGACGGTTTCCAGCTTCATTCATCCCTACAAAGGACTTGAACTCATCCTTTTTATGGCTGCATAGTATTCCATGGTGTATATGTGCCATATTTTCTTAATCCAGTCTATCATTGATGGACATCTGGGTTGATTCCAAGTCTTTGCTATTGTGAACAGTGCCGCAATAAACATAAGTGTGCATGTGTCTTTATAGCAGCAGGATTTATAATCCTTTGGGTATATATCCAGTAATGGGATGGCTGGATCAAATGATATTTCTAGTTCTAGATCCTTGAGGAACCGCCACACTGTCTTCCACAATGGTTGAACTAGATGACAGTCCCACCAACTGTGTAAAAGTGTTCCTATTTCTCCACATCCTCTTCCTGAATGAGCAAAACCTGGAAACATTCCCTTTGAAAACTGGCACAAGACAAGGATGCCCTCTCTCACCACTCCTATTCAACATAGTGTTCGAAGTTCTGGCCAGGGTAATCAGGCAGGAGAAAGAAATAAAGGGTATTCATTTAGGAAAAGAGGAAGTCAAATTGTCCCTGTTTGCAGATGACATGATTGTATACTCAGAAAACCCCATCGTCTCAGCCCAAAATCTCCTTGAGCTGATAAGTAACTTCAGCAAAGTCTCAGGATACAAAATCAATGTGCAAAAATCATAAGCATTCTTATACATCAATAACAAACAGAGAGCCAAATCATGAGTGAACTCCCATTCACAATTGCTTCAAAGAGAATAAAATGTCTAGGAGTCCAACTTATAAGGGATGTGAAGGACCTCTTCAAAGAGAACTACAAAGCACTGCTCAATGAAATAAAAGAGCACACGAACAAATGGAATAACATTCCATGCTCATGGATAGGAAGAATCAATATCATGAAAATGCCCATACTGCCCAAGGTAATTTACAGATTCAATGCCATCCCCATCAAGCTACCAATAACTTTCTTCACAGAATTGGAAAAAATGACTTTAAAGTTTATGTGGAACCAAAAAAGACCCTGCATTGCCAAGTCAATCCTAAGCCAAAAGAACAAAGCTGGAGGCATCATGCTACCTGACTTCAAACTATTCTACAAGGCTACAGTAACCAAAACAGCATGGTACTGGTACCAAAACAGAGATATAGACCAATGGAACAGAACAGAGCCCTCAGAAATAATACCACACATCTACAGCCATCTGATCTTTGACAAACCTGACAAAAACTAGAAATGGGGAAAGGATTCCCTATTTAATAAATGGTGCTGGGAAAACTGGCTAGCCATATAAATCCTTAACAAAGCTTTTTTTTCACAGAAAAGTAATATTTATTGAATCATATAATTTCTTGGCTTGAAAAGACTTAGAGAAAAGTCTTAAGTCTCTATTTTCTCTCCCCTACTATTCCTAATACCTGAGCTTACGTCTTATTACACAACTATAATCCTTGCTATATGACAAAGAGCTACCTATTGTACTGAAGCCTACTTTTCCCGTATGGAGGTCACTTGCCTCACTTCAGCCTGCCCTGCATTCATCTAGAGTCTTGTCCTTTGGCTATGCTGGCCCTGGCCTGCCTCTACCACAGCTTCCACTGAGTAACTCACAGCTTTTCTCCCTCTTCCGAAACACAGCCACCTCCTGGCACATTCTTTCTTTGAGTTCACATAACTGCTACTTAGAAACGGAAACTAGTATAAAGCAAACTGCATACAAGCCCCATAGCCATTCACAATAGCACAAATCCAATAGCCCTATACTAAAGCATTCCATTTTTTAAGACCTTTAGAGAAGAATGGACTTCTATCTTATATCTATACCTGAAGAGTGTCTCATATCCCATAGGAGATGACTTTGCCACATTTCCTTTCTCTATTTTCTTGAATTATTTTTCCCTGGGATATTTACTGGACTTTCCTCTTCATCTATGTCGAATGTTGGTGCAAATGTCACCTACTCCATAAGACCTACTAAAATAGTCTCAGTTGCCCCTTCTGGCATTCCAGATCATACTTACTCTGCTCTGCTTTTATTTATTTTCTCCATAAGAATTAAAAAATTAAAATCTTTTCATATATTAGATAATCTATTCATACTTTTTTTGTTTGTTTGTTTTAATGAGACAGAATCTCACTCTGTTGCCCAGGCTGGAGTACAGTGGCACAATCTCAGCTCACTGCAACCTCTGCCTCCTGGATTCAAGTGGTTCTCCTGCCTCATTCTCTCGAGTAGCTGGGATTACAGGCATTCACCACCACTCTACTTTTTTTGTATTTTTATTAGGGACGAGGTTTCACCACGTTGGTCAGGCTGGTCTCTAACTCTTGACCTGATGATCCGCCCGCCTCAGCCTCCCAAAGTGCTGGGATTACAGGCGTAAACCACCGTGCCTGGCCTGTATTCTTATTTTTAATTCTTCACTATAAAATTTAGCTCCAGTAAAGTGGACACTTTTTGTTTTATAGGATCCTGAACACCAATAACCTGGCAATAATTGGCACTTGAGACTGGTTGATGGGTGCAGCACACCACCATGGCACATGTATACCTATGTAACAAACCTGCACATTCTGCACATGTACCCCAGAACATAAAGTAAAATAAATAAATAAATAAAAAATATCCTATGAATGAATGAATGAAAGAAATGAAAGGAAGGAAGGAAGGTGGGAATCTGGGGAAGGGGACAGAAAGGAAGGAAGGAAAGAGGAAAGGCTAGAAGAAGAGAAGGAGGGAAAGAAGGAACAAAGAATAGCAAGCAAAAGCCATATAATAATCAGTGATCTTCTCTCGGCAAAGTCAATAAATATTAATTTCAGTTCAGTTCAAGAATTTAGTGACTATCACAATAAATTAAGCATTACTAAGTGTTAGGATATGTAGATAAATGATATATACACCTTCAGTTAAAGGAGCTTGTAATGGTTTTGGAAGACAATCTTCTCTATAAAATGCAGTAAAATATTAGAAAAGTCAGAATATTATTTACTATATATGCTCTAATAGGTTTGCACTTCAACGTATCCTAGTTGCTTCTAGATGATATAGATAAAGTGAAAGCTAGAATAGGAGTGCTGTGTGAAGTGTAAAACCAGCAGCAGGGAGACCAATTGGAGGCTCATGCAATAATCAGGTGAAAGATGTTTGCCTAAACTAGGGTGGTAGTAATGGCAACAGGGAGCCCGGGATGGCTTTCCACAATGCTTAGGAGGTAATATCAGAGGAGCGTGGTGAATGATTAAGAATAGGAGCAAGGTATGGGTTTGAGGATAAGTATATTAAATCTGTTCGTCATTGAGGCAGCCTCTATTTAATACTTTTACAAAAGAGTGGATAGGATAAATATAATCCAGTGATTAGAGCAAACACATCAATGGGACATGATACAGAAGAATCTCAATTGGAATACTTTGAGTGTTTGCAGCCTCTGAAAATTAACTGATACTATTAAAAGCAGGCACTAGGAAGGAGTGGGTGGAAGTGTCAATTCAAAAACACAAGAAGTATTCAGTTTTGTTTTATAGGTTAACTTATTTAACATACTCTAGGACAAATTAGTAATATTAGTAATAGGAGAATATGCCAGTTCACCCCATGTTCTACAGGACGAAAGACCTAGTGAAGTTGATGAAAAAAATACACTTAAAATTTTGCATTTATTTAAGGCAAGAAGGTTCTTGAAAGATTTAACTTATTAGTTAACTTATGATTTAACAAATATATATTAATCACATATTGCATAATTAATCTCTCTGTGATGGTGGGGACATTATAATGTTTACCCCTCTGTTTCTAGTGTCTACCCCATGGCTTAAGAGTAATAGACTCTCAGTAATCTTTTTCCAGTTGTGAAAAAATAAATGAATAGGAAAGTTACTAACAGGGTGGACTTTGAAATCAAGGAGAAATGTTTTATATCCTCAATTTGCCATCTATAAGTAAAGAAAGCTATTTTATTTCCCAAGCTTCTGTTTTTTGTCCTCATATATAAAATGGAAATAATAATAGATCTACCTCAAGGGGTTGTTGACATTTATAAGTAATAATCAGTTATTATTTAAAACACTTAGCATAGTGCCTAGCATGCAGTGTGTGTCCAATAAATGTTAATAATTATTATTATGTTCAAGTTTGTGTGCCATGTAGATTTTAAGCCACAAATAAGTTTGAATTCTTAAGGCAGCTATCAAAGACTCTGACAATTGTGTTCTTAGTAAGCCAGAAATCAAGTCCATTTAACGGGATTTCAGGGAAGACAACTCTGCTTTGTAACTATTGTTTTATTCTTTTGATTCACGTTTCAGCATATCTTCAAATCTTTTTCCTGTAAATTTCAAATTTTATTATTTCATCATTTCTTCTCATTTTTTTGTTACTATTCTTAATTAGGGATACTTAATATTCCTTATAACAAAATGTTTAAAATTGAAATCATTTGAAAGTGGAAAAGCTGAACAATAAATAGTTTTTTAAAATATTTTTTTCTTTAGAGAATGTGGTTGAATTTATATTTGTGCAAGAAATATATTCAATAACATCTACAAACTTCTGAATAAGTGTTTTAGAAGAGCAAATACAGGTTTCACTATACTCCTTAGAAATTGATGAGATCCTCTGGAGCAAATGTAGCTTTAACATTCTTCAGGAGTGTTTCATAATCACAATAAGCATAGAACACACTCTAAAAGATAAAGAAATAGCAAAACCTGCCTGAACTAGTAACACTTTCTGTTTTAAAAAGTCATGTGACTTATTAATAAGGCATGTCTTGTTCTCAACTTCTGAAGGAGAACCTAAGAGAAACTGTAGTGTTAGACTCACTGACCACATGTGAGATCAAACGTTAGATCTAGACTAAGAAACAGAAGGCACTAAAGAAGTCTAGTAAAGAAAACCAACCTAGCAACCAAAATGGATTCATGAAGGTGAGTCTTCTTGTTTTGCATTCATCCAATATGGAAATTAGTTATTTGGTCAGTCCGTTATGTAATCTTTACTAATTAAATGCCAAATGTACAGCTTTTTGAAAACTGCTGCAGATTGTGGACAATATTGATGAGGCTTTCCATCCAATTAACAAATTAATGCAGTCATCTGCTTAACCTGACTCTTCAGTGAAATTAGTAATACTAAGAGCTAACTGACTCTTAGTGTTAACTTCCCGAGTAAATACTGAAAACCAATAAGCAATAGTCGGTTTTGTTTTTGGCAAAAACAAACCAAGGATTAATTAACTGGCATGATATACTGGAAACAGATACTCAAGAAGCACACAGAATTCCCTCTGAATGATATAGAGGGATTACAAAAATTAAATAGAATTTGAAAATGATTTCTGTTTAGGCAATGTTGCCTAAAGGCAGGAAGAACTTTCCTAAAAGAGAAATTCCCCTAAAATTCCTTTTGCTACTATGGATTATTGGTTTATAAAAACATTAGCACCGTTTGTAGAATATTTTCTGTTCATACTTTTCCAGGAATTCTAAGCAAGGTTGCTAAGTCTGCCGGATCGTTTTGCAGCAAGTTGATATTCATAATTCTCACTCAGGTTTCAACTGCATATAGGGAAACAAATTACCCTTTTTCAGACTGTCATATTCTGAAGAACTGGAGTCCTTCTCAACACAACAAAATTCAGGACAATTTATTTTTGTCCATCTTGGTTCAATAAATAGAAGACCTGACTAGAATTCTGAAAAGCGTATGTTATTGATATAATCCGTAATGAATTTTGGCGAGATCTCCTCAAGGCAAAAGTGTTCATATATGCAATACACAGTCATGTAAAATTCTTGTTCAATACTTTTAAAATCAATACTGAGTGAATTTTTCATTGACTGAATGTGTCAATAATTGTGTGGCAATATGTATAGGCATGTAGGTATGGATGTTTGTGTGTGTGTGTGTGTGTGTGTATTCACATAATTAAGGTGAGAATACAAGTCAGGAGTACCTACTGCATTAAAATATTTGCTATTTTTATATAACCCATGACTTCATGATTATTTGAAAAACCTGAAAATGAATTGGATAATATATGCAAATTATCATGCCCTTCTTGAAGAAAACATATAAAAAACTTGGAATTAATGATTCCAAAAACTATGTTTTCTATATAGCATACATTTTAGTGCGAAAATGTGTTAATTATGACAGCACATAACTGTCCCAATTAAAGAGTACATCTTTAAAACATAAATCAAATGCCAAATATCTGTGATGAACATTCAGGAATACCCGAAGTAAATTTTCTAAATTGAGTGGAAAACAATTAGCTAGCATGTCTATTATAAAACTTTACTCTTGAAAACAATGCCAACATAGCTATTCAAGGGAAAAAGATTGTTAACCACCGACTCAGAAGTAGTTACATTAAAAACTTGGAGAAAACTACACATATTTAGTCAATTAAACTATCATTAGAAATTCAAGGGAGAAACATTGTTAACCACTAACTTGGAAGTAGTTTCATACAGAAACTTGGGAAAAACTACACACAGGTAGTCAATTAACCTATCAATCAATGTGCATGTGTTAGATATATTCGATGTCATTATTTACTGCCTACAACCATGGTAGCTTTATAAAATGCCAATTCCCAAGCCAATCTCACATCTACTAAGTCAACATGAGGAGGTAGAGGTTGGCAGTATCTGTTGATGTTACTGCGATGTGTGAGATCTTCTGGTAGAAACTGGCTCAACTAGAACACTTATAGAAGGTTAGAGTGTTAGCCAGTCACTACAGTAATTCCAATCTAATAACTTTGAAATGAGATCCAGATATATATTCTTTTAATAAATAATGATCAGAAACATTTGAGAAATATTCTCCTAGTCAGTGGTCTCCAAAATGAGATAGGCAACATCATCAATAGAAGAGTAGAAAGAAAAATTATGTTTTTACTCATTTTTATCTCAACTTTCTAAATTTCTCATTGATAAATATTGTATAATTCTCTTTTGTAGATATTGTATGACAATTGTAATGTATTGACAGAGTGGCACATGTATATAATTTATAAATAAGTGTATATGTGCTTTACGTATACATATAAATATTTGTCACAATACACAAAATTGTATTACACATATATCACACAGACTACATTCACACATGCATACACACAATATTCAGAGTATGCCCTTAGGAAGTTTATACTAAATGGTTCAAAACATTTGGTTATACCTCTTTAAGAGGTACTAAGTTTTTGTCTAGAAATTGTAGAAATAGAGAAAAAATTAAATAGTTTTTTATAAGCTTACAGTGAAGGGTCAGATGCATGTATTTCATTCCCAGGTAGCCTCATTCAGAAAGAAAGCACCTGGACTCATTCCTGACCCTGGGTGGCTCCTAGGGAAGGAGGGTGGTGAAATAGGTTTGGAGTTGCTCACTTTGGTCACAGACCTCCAGGATCCCAGCTGTAGAAGGTCTCATGGCCCCCATCGACATATGAGCTGGTTTTTCTTTCTCTATATTGTATAACATATAGAATAGTTTTTCTTCTATATATTGTATAATATATATTTTGTACTTACATATTGTGTAATATATATTTTGTTTTGTTTCTCCCTAGTTAATTCCTTTTAATTGGAAATTATAGCTACATCAGCTATTCTTAGTATAAACTCAATGTACTTGAAAAACGTTCAGAGAGGCTATCAGAGAGTAGGAATATTCCTGACACAAAGCATCGAAGAATCTTTCTAGCCTGGTTGTCTATTTGGAGATTCAATTTTTCTAATAACCCTGTGTTAGCCTAGATGCATGTTAAAATAAAACAATACACAATATTATATTTAGGAAAAATATGGCTTACTCAGCAATCCTAGGGAAGGGGCCAGAAAATCTTCACTTTAGCATCTTCCAGATGTTATAATGACAAATAATCACATTTCAGAATCATTGAGGTGACGCACTTTGGTTAACAGCTCTTGTCACTGAACAGAATACCTTCATCATCTAGTTATAAAACCTTGGGCAAGATCATTAGGTCTGAGGTTCTAAACTTACCTATAAAACAAGGATATTGACCTTCAGACATGTCTCAACATTTAATTAGGTTGTAAAACCAATTATGTAATTGACAGTCCCAGTTTGTCATCTATCTTTTTTTTATTTTTTATTATACTTTATGTTCTAGGGTACGTGTCCACAATGTGCAGGTTTGTTACATATGTATACATGTCAATTATTATTTCTAATACATAAAAATACTTTATAAATCACAAAGAAAGTAATGGAAAAAGTCCAGAGATATTAATAGACATAAAAATTTACTTTAGAAATGGCTATAGACTGGAAAAAAAAGCAAACCTTATTTGTGGTTACATAAATGCAAATTAAAAGAGCAATTAGCTACTAGTTTTTATCTTTTAGAGTGGGAAATATTAATTACTCATAGTCATTGTTGACTATAAAGACTATAGGCGTTCTCATACATGTTAGTGGGAGTTTCAATTGGTGCAACTTGTTTGAAGGCAATATCTAAGTTTTAAATGGGAATATCCTTTGACCCACATATTGTACTTCTAAGGCATTTCCAACAAAGTTAACTGTACAATTTTACACAGGTTTTATGATTAGATGGCTTGAGGTAGAATTGCTTTATTACATGGCCACTGAACATGGTATTGGAGTTAGAAAATTGAATGCCTCTGGGGTCCAGATTTAAGGAAGACTAGGAAGTGATGGGGCATTATGAGAACTCCAAGCCCACAGGCTGTGCTATTTCAGCTCAGTGTATTGCCCTACACCCTTCAGTTTTCAAGATAAGGCCTTTTACATAATCTTTTCACATTTAAAAATGTGGGCCTCTTAGTCTAAACTTTTAAAATGCCATCTAGACCACCACAGTATCTAGATTTTGGGCAACTTTTTCAACCCTTGGTGTATATCTATTTTCTCATATAGTTTTAATTCTAAAATGTGTGCAAAAATAGGCACAGAAGGGTGAAAATAACATATATATGTCATGTTTAAAAAATAATAAAAGAAATTCCAATCATGTTACTACTACTCACTTTGAGAAATAGAACATTAACCAAACTTTTCTGTCTTACTACAATTATATTTGATTTGTTTCCCTTAAGAGGTAATCACTGCCTTTAATTTTGCTTTTATGTCTTGTTTTTCTTTATATTGTTAGCAATGGTATCTCTACATTGGGTTTTGCTTAGTTTTTACTGGTATTGAACTTTAAATCAGAAATCAGACTGTAATGTATTGTGAGACTTTCTGAGATTCATCCATTTTTTGTCTAGTTTATGCTTTTAGATTTAATATAATGTGTTAAAGTTTAATATGCATGCCATATTAAATTATTTTAGAGCATTAAGAAAAAAAAAACAATTTTGTGTATTGTGACAAATGTTTAAAACTAAGTTATAGAGAACATATGACATATTAAAAAGGTAAACACTGCATCCTGAAACTGTTCTTGGGAATGTGTGTATATGAGTACACTGGGACATGATGTAAAATATATTTTTAACAGTGATTTATGGTCAAAATTATGAGAAAACAATTGGACTAGATTTCTAAAATGTTTTCCATTTGAAAAATGTTTAAAATATCATATTTCTATTTTTGAGCTAGGGACTTCAAGTACAATATCAATAAAGTATTTAAGAAATAAACCAACCTACATATCATTGTTTGATATAATGTGAATTAAAATAAATCAAGTAGAAACATCCAAAACTTAGGATTATTTAAATAAAATCACCCAATTGAGAAGCAATGCATTTCTTGATGTCAGAAATAACCAAAGAGTAGGGAATAAATAGCATTCATTTTAATTGTAAATGACATATTAACATTAAATAATATATAATGCATTATATATATTAAACTAAAATAGTTTTTTTAAAAAGAAAAATGCAGATAAAAATATTAAAAATACTCAGAAAAGATGGAAATATCTACTTTTAGGTGATACTAGCATATGAAAAAATCGGCAACAATTCAAATGCTATACTACCAG
The DNA here is from genome assembly GCF_008728515.1 of Papio anubis. Classification (NCBI taxonomy): domain Eukaryota; kingdom Metazoa; phylum Chordata; class Mammalia; order Primates; family Cercopithecidae; genus Papio; species Papio anubis. The sequence goes on along the minus strand of NC_044978.1, from coordinate 158,194,173 downwards.
AAAACAAATCAATAGGCAAAAAGTCAAGAAATACATACATACATACACACATACACAAACACATGCATACACACATATAAAATTTAACAAAGAAAATATAACTACAAAGCCTTGATTCTCAGTCATGATTGTACATTGTTTTCACCTAGAGAGCTCTAAAAAGGACTGTTGCCTTGATCCCAATGCCAAAGATTCTAATTTAATCGCTCTAGGGTGTAGCTTGGGCACTGATATTTTTTATAAGCTCCCAAACTAATTATAAGACTCCACCAAAGTTGAGAAATATTGCTCAAGGGAATTGATTCCATTATTTACAATCACACACCAAAATTTGAACTTTGACAAGAGACTTTCCATGTGTGTTAAATAAACTGAATTATATATTTTAATTCTTTTTTATTGTTTTCTTCATGTCTTTGTCTTTCTTCAATTACTATTGACATTATCAATAATAACTGCTAATCACAACTGAGATAAATGAGCATCAAAAAAACCCAACAATACTTTCTTACTTTGATAAATGTTGAAGGAGCACAAAGCAAATCACATAGTATATAAATACTACATATTTATGTTTCATAAATAAAATAAAATCCTTTGGAGATGAGCCAAGATGGCCTACTAGATGCAGCCAGGAAGAGCTTCTCCTACAAAGAGAGATTGGGCCATCGATTAGACTGGCGCACTCTGGGAAGATCATTGGTAAGAAGGCAATCAGAGCAGACAGAAGGACTTTGCAGACAGTGTGCTGCAAGGGTAAGAAGCTGGAAACCCCGCACAGGGTTGCAAAGCACCTGGACTCATTCCTGACCCTGGGTGGCTCCTAGGGAAGCGGGGTGGTGAAATAGGTTTGGAGTTGCCCACTTTAGCCACAGACCTCCAGGACCGCAGCTGTAGAAGGCCTCATGGCCCCCATGGACATACAAGTTGGCAGGGAGAACTGCCTGGAGAGTTGAGTGAGACAAGACCCCAGCCAGTGTGGAACCCAGAGGGTTTAGCATAGGAATAGCCATAGTGGAGCACAGCCATGGGTACCTGTGTTAGTTCATTTTCGCCCTACTGTAAAGACACTACCTGAGACTGGGTAATTCATTAGCAAAAGAGGTTTAATTGCTTCATAGTTCCACATGGTTAGTGAGGCCTCAGGATACTTACTATCATGGTGAAAGGCAAAGGGGAAGCAAGGCACGTCTTGCATGGCTGCAGGAGAGACAGAGCGGGGAAGGACCACAAACTTATCTAATAATCAGTCTCCTGAGAACTCTGTCACAAGAACAGCATGAGAGAAACTGACCCCATGATTTAATCACCTTCCACCCAGTCTCTCCCCTGACACATGGGGATTACAATTTGAGATGAGATTTGGGTGGGGACACAGAGCCAAACCACATCATTCTTCCCCTGGCACCTCCCAAATCTCCTCTCCTTCTCACATCTGAAAAACAATCATGCCTTCCCAACAATCCTCCAAAGTCTTAAATCATTCCAAAATTAACTCAAAATTCCAAACGAAAGTCTCATCTGAAACAAGAAAAGTCCCTTCCACCTATGAGCATGTAAAATCAAAATCAAATTAGTTACTTCCAAAATACAGTGAGGGGTACAGGCATTTGGTTAATATTTAAAATCCAAATGGGAGAAATTGGTCAAAACAAAGGGGCTATAGGCCCACTGCAAGTTTGAAACCCAGAAGGGCAGTCATTAAATCTTAAAGCTCCAAAATCTCCTTTGATTCCATGTCTCACATCCAGGGCATGCTGATGCAAGGGGTGGGCTACCACGGCCTTGGGCAGCTCTGCCCTTGTAGCTCTGCAGGGTAAAGATCCTGTGGCTGCTTTCAGGGTCTGGTGTGTGTTTGCGGCTTTTCCAGGCACTTGGTGAAGCTGTTGGTGGATCTGCCTTTCTGGCATCTGGAGGACCATGATCCTCTTCTCACAGCTCTATTAGACAAAGTCCCTGTAGGGACACTCTGTTGGGGGTACAATCCCACATTTCCCTTCTGCACTGCCTTAGCAGAAGTTCTTCATGAAGGTTTTGCCTCTGCAGCAGACTCCTGCCTGGACATCCAGGTGTTTCCATATATTTTCTGAAATCTAGGCAGAAGTTTGCAAACCTCAATTCCTGACTTCTGTGCATGTGCAGGCCCAATATCACATAGAAGTTGCCTGGGTTTGGGGCTTGCACCCTTTGAAGCAATGGCGTAAGCTGTAAGTTAGCTCCTTTTAGCCACAGCTTGAGCTGGAGTGGCTGAAACATGGGGCACCAAGTTCTGAGGCTGCACGTAGCAGTGGTACCCTGGGCCCAGCCCATGAAACCATTTTTCCCTCTTGGGCTTCCAGGCCTGTGATGGGAAGGGCTGCCATGATGTCTGAAATGCCCTAGAGACATTTTTATCATGGTCTTGGTGGTTAACATTTTGCTCCTAGTTAGTTACACAAATTTCCGCAACCAACTTGAATTCCTCACCAGAAAATGGGTTTTTCTTTCCTATCATATGGTAAGACTGCACATTTTCCAAACCTTTATGCTCTGCTTTCCTTTTAAACATAAGTTCAAAGTCAAATCATCTCTTTGTAAATACATATATATCACTGAATGCTTTCGGAATAAGCCAGGTCACATCTTGAACGCTTTGCTCCTTAGAAATTTTATTTACCAGATACCCTAAATCATCTCTTTCAAGTTCAAAGTTCCACAGATCTTTAGGGTAGGGGGAAATGCTGCCAGACTTTTTGCTAAAGCATAGCACGAGTGAACTTTACTCCAGTTCTCGATAAGTTCCTCATCTCTATCTGAGACCACCTCAGCCTGGACTTCATTGTCTATATCGCTATCGGTCTGGACTTCATTGTCCATATCACAAAACCAATCAACACGTCCCTAGGAAGTTCCAAACTTTCCCACATCTTCCTGTCTTCTTCTGAATCCTCCAGAAGTGGGTAACCTCTGCCTGTTACCCACTTCAAAAGTCACTTTCACATTTTCAAGTTATCTTTATAGCAGTACCCCACTCTGCTAGTACCAATTCTCTGTATTAGCCCATTCTCACCCTGCTATAAAGATACTACCTGAGACTGGGTAGTTTATGAATTTATAAATTGACTTATAGTTCTGCATGGTTGGGATATAAATGCCACTGTGCTCGCTTGCCTCTGCCAGGGTCCCTGCCTTGCTATAACCACTTGCAGCACAGTCTTAGCTTTCCAGCAACTTCTGTCGTAGCTCTTCCACTGGCAGACCCTGTCTAATTGTCAGAGCACTTTTGCAGATAAAGCCCCACTAGCACTTACCTGGCCATAGCTTGCTCCTGTCAGTGTGTACCCACCTGCAGCCTTTCCCTGTCATTTTGCTACTGTGCATACATAAGAGCATCTCCAGAGTCTTGCCAGTCTGCATCCACACAGGGCTCACTGGCTTGACTTTCAGGACTTGGCTTCCTGAAAGCATCCAGAAATGAAGTCAATCAACTAAACCCAATTTATACCACACTCAAACCCCTTAAGGGCATCAAAGAACATGAGAGCGAAAAGCCCCATCAAAAGACAGCAACTTTAAAGAGTAAAGGAACATTAGCCCACACAGTAGATTAGAAAGAACCAGCACAAGAACTCTGGTAACTCTACAAAGCAAAGTGTCTTCCTATCTCCAAATGATCACACTAGCTCCCCAGCATTGATTCTTAACCGGACTGAAATAGGGTAAATGACAGACATGAATTCAGAATCTAGGTGGCAAGGAAGCTCATTGACATACACAAGAAGTTTGAAAGATAATCCAAGGAATACAATAAAATTGTCTAAGTGTGGAAAGACAATGTAGCCATTAGTTTCTTATTTTCTTCAACAATTACATTATGTATTAATCTAACATATTTATTGAATGTACATGGATTGATACTGGAATTATATATACAATATCTGCTCTTAAGAACTTATCATCTAGCCTGGGGCATAAACAAAAACATAAACAAACAATGGCAGAAGTTACAAAAGGTAAAAATAAATATAACACAGTAATTTTATGCTTTATCTCCTTTACTTTTGATTTCTCAACTACTATTACTATACAATAAAAATTGAAAATGTGATGTATTGAGGCACTAGGAGGTCACTGAGAGGTGTATTAACGTGTGGTGGGTTGAATTGTGGTCTCCCAAAAAGTAGGATAACCAAGAATCTACAACTATGACCTTATTTTGTAAAAAATATCTTTCCAAATATAATTAATAATTTCAAGATGAGGACACCCTAATGATGAGGTCATTTAGGGTGGCCCAAAGTACAGTGGCAGGCCTCAGAGAAGGGAAAAAGGAGATTTGAGACACAGACAGGCAGGGAAGAAGTCATGAGAAGACAAAGGCAGAGATTGGAATTCTGCAAACACAACACAAGAAACTCCTATTTCTGGAGGTACCGGAAACTGGAATAGGGAAGGAAGGATTCTCGCTTAGAGCCTTCAGAGGGAGTTTGGTACTCCTGGCACCTTTATTTGTACTTCAGGCTCTCAGAACCATGAACAATAAATTTCCATTGTTTTAAGCTACCAAGATTGTAGTAATTTGTTATGGAAGTCATAGGAATTTAATACAGAGGGACATGCTCTGGCTTTGATTTCCATTTTTTTTTAAGACTATGAAAAGAGAAGTATGGAATTGTGAAGACCAAGTGGTGGATATTTTCATTACTCAGATAAGAAATAGTTATAGTTTGGACTAATGTTTGAGTTGGTCTGGAAGCCATGGATGCAGAGTAGATGTGGATTACATGACAGAGATGAAAAAAAGGGAGAGATCAATATTACTCTTAGAATGTTTGTTCAAACAGTTGGTGGATGTTGATGCTATTTACCTATGTATAAAAGACAGGAAGAATAGTTTGAGAGAGGGTAGTTTTATTCAAATATGAAGTAGGGAAGGCATGAGAAAGAAGAGAAGAGAAAAAATGATGATGAATTTTGGTAAGAGAAATCTCTATTACATGTATATACACGCATGTGCATATGCATATACATGGCATACATATATACATGGTGTACATACATATATACATATATAAATGTTCTGAGTCACTATTTAAACTTCATGTTTTCATGTGAACAACTGTTCCAAAAACTTGAAAGTCACTCTTTTAAGCGATAAAACCATTAATATCAAATGGTGCTTGCTTGCAGGGACTTATAAATTGTTTGGAGAGTAAGAAAAATGAAGCAGCAAGCATGAAGAGAAAGATTTACATGACAGTAATGAAACAGAGGGGAGGGAGAAATTCATCTTTGCTGGTGGTGGAGTAGTAGAAAGATCAGTGAGGTTCAGAGTTTTAAGTCAGCAACATGGATAGAAATGTGGCATATGATCAAGGGAGAGGAGAATGCTTTGCAAACATTATACGCAAAACCAATGAAGTAGGAGATTGTGTGCTATGTTGGACGTACTTTAGTAATAAGTAGTAGTAGCAGATATACATGAGAGAGTTTATGGAAAAAGGTGTGGCCCATGTGCAGGCAATAAGTAGGAACTAAAGTTTCTACTATATCACAAAAGATTCTGGCTTGTATCTTTCAAATTTAGGAAGCTATTGAAGGATTTTAAAATAGGGAGTTCATGACTTGAATAGATTTTAGGGAATATTATTCTGGCTGTGTGAGACAGCACAGAGGAGCTACATCTGCATAGAGTGTGTATCGACAGAAACTGTGCTGCTCCCTGGAAGAATCTAAGAGCAAATGTTGTCCTCAATTAGCATGAAAAATATGTTAATTCTCTATTTGTTACTGCTTCGTTTGAGATAAATATATTTATAATAACTGAGGATAAGAGCAAAGCCCTACGACTCTCTTCTAAAGTTAATAGCAATGCCCTGTGACTCTCTTCTGTTGCCATACTTCACAATATTAAATATTTATAGTAGTAGGAGTCCGAAGAACATTTTCAAGATTAAAGGATAGGATAATATGTTTTCATTTGTTACATTATATGGTAGAGAGAGGGATCATCAAATAAGAGAAAATGAATTCCAGTGCTAGCTGTCTTTCTATCATGCATGTGAGTTTTCAATATAATTCTGTTCCCAGTCTAGGAGGGGAGGTAATTGTGTTTTGGAGACACTCTTCATAAAACCTTATTTTAGCTTTACACAATGACTTAGCGTAGAAGGGTAGGGGAGGGAGGGCTTTAAACTTGAAGAGAAAATGATTAAGTGCTTCTAAATCCTATCTATAAAATAAAATTTCTCCTTCTCCCTCTCTCTGTCTTTATCTCTCTTTTGACAATTAGGATAGTCGACTATATCACAGGGTGATACGGTGTCCTCACCAAATCTCAACTTGAATTGTATCTCCCAGAATTCCCACGTGTTGTGGGAGGGACGCAGGGGGAGGTAATTAAATCATAGGGGCTGGTCTTTCTTGTGCTTTCTTGTGATAGTGAATAAGGCTCACAAGATCTGATGGTTTATCAGGGTTTTCCTGCCTTTGCTTCTTTCTCATTCTTCTCTGCCTGCTGCCATGTAAGAAGTGCCTTTCACCTCCTGCCATGATTCTGAGGCCTCCCCATTCCTGTGGAACTCTTAAGTTTAATTAAACTTCTTTTTCTTCCCAGTCTTGGGTATGTCTTTATCAGCAAAGTGAAAATAGATTAATACACAGGGTATAGCAAGACAGTCCCCCCTTAAAGATTTTAAAACATTATTTTTCAAAAAAAATGAAAAAATAGTCATGATTTTCTGCAAATATAATATAATAAATAACATTTATTTTTCATTTGTGCCTTACTTATAATTTATTCATCTATTCTTCTTCAGAATAAAAGTTATTTTTTGCAAGTAACCCAAACCCCAGGACTTAAATAATTTAAAAGAAACTTACTGGATTATATGACTAAAATATTGAGAGACTGAAAAAGCTTCAGAGAGTATGTTCATTGTGGTTGCTCAAATCATGCTAATCTCTCTTTGTATTCTTTGGCTTATCTTGAGTTGGACTCTAATCACATAAAACATTCCCTTCTTGGTCTTAAATTGTTTCCCTAGGTCTCAGCTCTATATATTTTCTCGTTCAAAGAATGCTCCCACAGAGCCTCATTTCCCCTAATCATCAAAGAAAGTTTTCAACCTTTGGTCTGATTAGACCAATTTAGATCGGGTGTTCATCCCTAAGCCAATTTCTGGGGCTAGAAAAATGAGATTAGACCAGAGTTTTCAATATCTCTATTATTAACATTTTGGGCCAGATAATTATTTGATGCAGAGAGTTACTGTCCTCTGCACTGTAGAATATGCGGTGATATCTCTAGCCTTTACTCAGTAGAGGTCAGTAGCAATTTATAACACCTTCCCATTGGAAAAATGTCTCTAGGCATGGTGAATGTATTCTGGAGGGAAAAAAAATTCTCCTGGATGAGAGCCACAAGATTAGTATGCTGGAGTTACATCTAAACTCTAAACCAAGAGTAGAGTAGAATTCCCCGAAAATTGAATCCAGGGAAGAAAATGGTATGGATAGACACTATTTTTATAAGAATAATTAGAGAAAGGGGGACCGATACCAGTAACCAAATAGATAAATTATCTGCTATTTTTTATTCATTCATTAAACATACATGTATTACAAAGAGTTGTATATGTCATTATATGATAGAAACTACAGGAAATATGAAGAGTGAATTAATCTCCACATTAATGAAACATACAGTGTACAATCACAGTCTACAATTGAAGTTATAGGTCAACCTATGTATCTTTTTTTTTTTTTTTTTGAGACGCAGTCTCGCTCTGTCGCGGGGGCTGGAGTGGAGTGGCCGGATCTCAGCTCACTGCAAGTTCTGCCTCCCGGATTTACGCCATTCTCCTGCCTCATCCTCCCGAGTAGCTGGGACTACAGGCGCCCGCCACCATGCCCGGCTAGTTTTTTGTATTTTTTAGTAGAGACGGGGTTTCACCTTGTTAGCCAGGATGGTCTCGATCTCCTGACCTCGTGATCCGCCCGTCTCGGCCTCCCAAAGTACTGGGATTACAGGCTTGAGCCACCGCGCCCGGCCAACCTATGTATCTTAAAATAAAGTTTGTTGCTATAGTTTTCTGAGCATAATTTTAGTATACTTCTTATCAGACTATATAGTCATTGATTTACTTGTTTCACTATTAAATACATTGCAATTGCTTTGAGAGTAGATATTATTTATTCCTGCTACATGTCATCAGTACCTAGCACAAAGTAGGCTCTCATTATCTGTTTTATGAAAGAAAAAAGCTCTTTTTCGTTCAATAATTTTCATTCTCATTAATGTCAAGAATTCTTGATACAGAATCTGTATATCTGAATAATTATTGTTTTGTTGCAAAATGTGATGATTTAAAGAGCATATCCTACCTTATATTCTTATTTACAGTTTGGTTTTACATAAACTGTGATAAAATATGGAGGCAAAAGAATTATGAGCTCCCATATTGTTGCCTTAACCTGACGTAATAGACATTACAGTGAAACTTAATTTGACACAGTCATAATTTATAATAGCCAATAACCATGGCTTGTATATCACTTGTCTTGTGCATATTAAGGTGTGCTTTGGGGTGAAAGTATACCTCCACACGATTTCACCCCAAAGCAAATATATACACATACACACACACACAGACTCTGTATCTCTGATTCTATACTCTGCTTTTGATTCCATGCTTGTACCTTAAAAGTCAGAATCTATCTATCTATCTCTTTTCGAGTCATCAACATCATTGTCTTAGTCCTTTTAGGCTGCTATAACACAATACCATAAATTGAGTGGCTTATAAAAACATCAATATATTTTTTTTACAGTTCTAGGGACCAGAAAGTCCAAGATTGAAGCAGCAGCAGATCTGGTGTCTGGTGAGGGCCCAGTTTCTCACAAACAGTTATCTTCTCACTCTGAGCTCATATGGCAGAAGGAGAGAGGGGTGTCCCTTGGTCCTCTTTTATAATGGCACTAATTTCATTCACGGGGACTCAGCTTTTATGATCTCATCACCTCGAAATGCCACACTTCTTAACACCACCATATGTGTGATTCTGTTTCAACATATGAATTTGGGAGAGAACCAAACATTCAAACCCATAGTCGTCATCATCATCATCATCATCATCATCGCTACCAGGTATGAAAGTGTTATATGCTAATCAAGGTGCTAAATATACTACATAAAATTACTACTTTTAATCCTCACAACCATTTGCGATTGTTACACTCCATGTTACAGACAGATTCCTAAAATGGTGCACAAGATTTTCTGCTCCTTTTGTGGATATCCTACATAATACATGGAGTTGTACAAAGAAAATGTTTTACTCCTGTGATCAAGTTATGTTAGGTGGCACATATGTGTCTTTAAGAATGAGAATTTATCCAAGTAGACTGATTTAATCTTGTTAACCCTGCAAGAGCAGAGAGATTGCTCTGACTGGTCAAAAAGAAGAAGTAAGTAATATCCACTCTGGCTAGCCTGAGGAAAACAAACACCCATGTTGGGTTCCCAATGAGAGCATCTGCTTCTAGGAACTGAGATTGTCCCCAGTTGATAGTTTTTAGGGAAACAGAAACCTCAGTTCAGCAACTGCAAGGAACTTTATTCTACCAACCACAAGACTAAGTTTGGAAGCAGATTTTGTCCCTAACCCTGCAACCTCCAGAACCTCTGTGAGAAATCAGTTCAACTGATCCCTTGATTTCAGCTTTTGTATTTTGATACCCAGCTGTTATACACTGAGCAGAGAAACCTACCACCCCATGCTTGACTTATGACTGACAGAACTGTGAGCTAATAAATGCATATTGTTTCAAGCTGCTAAACTTGTGGTCTTTTGTTACACAACAATCATGTGCTCCTCATATGTATTTTGCATTGTTATCAACTAGATGAGAAATACAGAGGTTAGTAAAGCATAATGGATAAGAAAGTGAGCTTTGCAATGAGACTTCCTGGGTTTGAATTCTAACTCTGTCATTTGCTAGTGATGTGACTCAAGGCAGGTGAAGGAGGTAAAGCATCCGACCTGGTACCAGGAACATTCACATGTTCAGTATATCCCAGCTGTCATAGTTACCTCCATGTCATTACAGACATTCAGGGTTTGGAGGAGAAATTTAGCCAAGGTTGAAAACCTGCTAAGGTGTGAATCCGATTTATCACTCTAATCTGTGTGACTCTCCCATATCTGTACTTACCCTACGGAATGCATCCCACTGCCCTTCAGGATTGCCCTTGGGATAGTCTGGCATGTGTGTCTTTGTCCTCAGCTTCTCAGCTTCTTACTTCTCTGGCAACTAACCTTGCCAATTGGGGAGAGAGCATCTCACCAAACTAGAGAAGATCTAGGTCAGAAAACCCAGAAATCCAGGTCCTTTCCATATTCCTCATGTCCTTAGAACATCAGGTCCTAATATAATGAATAGTTCTTTGAAACATCCTCTGAAAAATGCAATGGGAATCTCCTGTTTTCTACCTTTTTCCTCCAGGACTTTTGGTGTGTTCCTGACCTTTTTTTTTCTTTTCCCTTTGCCCACCTTCACCTTCCTTTAGGAAATGTTAGCAATTGAAACCTCACCCTCAGGTGTAAATGTCTCCTGCCTGCAGCAGACCACTAAAAGCCTAATGGACCAGTCTCAGTACACAGGTCACTAAGAGTAGCAGCAGTGTCCTGTAACCTGTCCCTACTTGTAGCAATTCAGGGGAAATATAAGATGTACTATTCTAAAACAATTTAAACCCTGAGTCAGTGGTGGAAAGTTATTAGAGAAGAACATTACCAAATAATTAATCAGGCTTTTACAATTGTGTAAGCCAAAAAGAGCAACTATAAAATGGAAATTTAACCTCTACCAGGTATCCAAGCAGGTATATTTTTCTCCCAGCTTAAAGACTTTGTAGTGATGAAAATGTAGACAAATTGATTAGGTTAGAAGATAATCATCTGGTACAGAAGTAATTGCTAAAAGTTAACTAATTTAGAGGGCTCTCATGGAGAAGTGATAGCTGGAGGCTACAAAACCTGGCTTCTGCAAGTTCTATTGAACACAAATAATTACTCCAAGAAACAAATGAAGTGTTATTTATTGGCAGTAGGACCTGGATCCTTGGTGATCACCAGTGAAAAAGGAAACTGTGAAATTAATTTGTATTAAGCAAAACTGCATTCAATCCAGCAAAGCTGTTCTGTGAATTTCAGTTGGTATTTAGGCAAGTTATTATTGCCTCAGGCCTATTGAACTCTGAAGCCAGTGCCTAGCCATTTTTTGCAAGTTTTCCAGTTGGGTATTTCATTTTTACTATGCATTCATCTATAACATATGATGAGAGTTATTATTATCTGTGATGGAAAGTAATGATGCTATCAGTTGGGGGGAAATGTTTAAAACTTGCATAACCCCTTATTAAAATTCTCAATCAACCAAATTTATCTTATGCCTTAAGAAAATCATTTATTAGGAGCTTTAAGTTATTTATTTCTATTTTTTCTTCAGATTCCTAGGAAAGAGGAAAACAATCACTCTAGAACTGTTATAAGCATGCTAACCAGGACTTCAGAGAAATGAAAAAAAAAGGTACAATATCAAACTGTTTTAGCCTAAAGAAATATAAATATTCTTTTCCTCTTCAATTTTTTCTTTTAGAATTGTATACAGTAGTATATGAGCACTATTGCGTACAACATTTTTAAAAACGGCTTTAGAAGTGGTTGCGAAGCCCTGATTTACAACATTTGTCTTTTCTGTCATGTGTATCCCTCCCCACCACACCCAAGTTCAAGCTACCAAGGATACAGCACTGAAAGCAGGGTTGAGAAGAAATGCATACAATGGGCTCACTGAGCTTGTAGGTCCCCCAGCACACCACTGATTTTATATCGTTGTTATCATAAGAACTCGAGTAGATTCCCTCAGAAAAAAATGGCTCACATCTCTTCTATAATGCATTGCACTCTTATTTATCTTTTATCTACATTATTATTATTTTTATTTACTTGTATGCATTTCTCATTAGAATGAAAGACTTATATTGGTTCACTCATTGCCATGGTAACTAGCAAAAGTTTTAGATAGAATAAGTAGTCAATAAACATTGGTACGAAAATTTCCTTGAATTATCTCATTTTACTGCCTCCAATACTAATAGACAGGAGACCAAATTGAGCTTAATGAAAAATGTTTTTAGGTGCTCATAGTTCCTCAGTACTTTAAGGAAAATCTCAAATGTAGATACCACTTTGCTTTAACTGCCAGACAGTCCTTAGAGTTTGTTGCATATTGAACAAAACACTTATTCTCCAGGAAATGTGAAAGCAAGTGGATTTTAATAACAATCATATTTTGGTTGTTTATTATTACATACTTTTAATCACTTTTCATCCTCAAAACGACTCAGAGAGTCACACATCCTTTTGTAAATGAACAAAAATAAAGGAAATAGTTTTCCAAGGTCATGAAGTTGGTCCACACTGGACCCAGGGGTGGCAGAAATAATGTTCTATGCCTAATTCACTCTTTCTTCTCTTTTACCATATTCCCATCATTTTATTATTTAGCAAGGAGGTCTATCACACCTATTATCAAAGGTGAGCCTTTTGCTAAGTGCTGGTACCACAAGGACGTAGGTCAGATTCTGTTCTAATTCTTACATATGTAAGCCAAAGTGGGTGCATGTGATTAGCATAGGCTGTTATTTGTGGCACAATAAAGTTACTAACATATTGTTATAAGACTAAGATCATTGGTGGATTATTTTGCCTTGTGAATCAGAAGAGCTCTCACAAAGTAATTTCTTGTTGAATTATACATAGAGTGAAAGCATCTACGTTTGAACATATTTTGAACATGATTTGAAAATATTGATGTTATTAAATCATATCTTTATACTTTGGGGTAAGGCTTCTTTTTTTAAAGAGTCACACTAAATGTCTCTTGCCTTGTTTTTAATGCAAGGATCTTCAGAAAACCTGTTCTTTCTCTGTTCCAATTCTAGTTAAAAGCTATATGGTCAACAAAACACATGAACAGTTATTATAAATTGTATAAACATATATGAATCATTTTAATTATCTACTTTGAAGTATGGATGCTTTTGTAATTTTTAAACTTTTCTTTCTAAGTGTTTTGTGGCTCTTTGAATTAAATGCTGACAGAGTAGGCATGATGCATATTATAAAACAATTTCAAGTATTGAAAGTCTCACAAAATACAGTTATATGAACATGGTATAAGATTATAAAAATAATGTAACATTTATCGATTACTTTTTCTTATGCTATGGTGAAAATTTTATCTCAAGAATCTTTTGGAAGGTTGCTCTATCTCATGTATCTCATGATGTTCTGTAACGAACATAAAGGCAGTTTTGAGGATTCGTAATATGCACAAGTTTGTGCATAGCACAGATTTCAAAGAGGAGGATTTAAAATCTGAATACTATCCTTGTTTGTACCCGTATACATTTTGAAATTCTCTCCTCCCGCTCTTCTTAATTGTTTCTCTATATCTTTCAATGTAACATTTCTTCACCCCCAAAAATACATTTCTTATCCAATTTCTTACTTTTCTTGTAAAGCAGAAGAAGAAAGAAAATTTTTTCAAAAGATTTCAAAGAATGACAGTCATTTCACCCTCAGGGCTGGGAGCTGCTCCCTCTAACCATCTGGCTACCTAGTACTTGTTTCCTTTCCTTTTAAGGAATAGCCATCTTCCAATGTGTGGAGTCTTGGTGCAACCTAAGACAAACTGAAAATCACTGCCCTAGACACAAAGTGGTCACATTACCAAAGCGTGATCCTTCAGTCTTTCTCTGTCTTCAGTGGAAGCTTTGGAGAAATAACATCTGAAGCAATAACTCACTCACAACCAAACTGCATTTGTTTAAACTGTTTTCAATTGTCTTGATGGACACTGTCAGATGCCCCACACTGCTATTTTCTATTAGGTCTCATTAATCTCATGCAATGCAACTCGCCCTGACCCTCTGAGCTTCCACCCGTGCAACAGGAGAGACCAGCCACAATTAGTCTGCACCCAACATTATTTCACATTATTCAACATTGTTCCAGCTGCTGCAGGACCATGTTCTTCCTCTTTCCTTCTCCCAATTGCTATCTGTGGGCCCCTCAGCCAGTATCTCTCTTTGCTCACATATTCCTTATTAATAAACCATTTAATTACTTGTGATTCTGTTACAAGCAATGTGGTGTGTTTTGACATTGACACTTTTAAAGAATGGGGGGCAAGAATGGCAGACCCTGCAGGGGTGGGACAATACAAGAAGTTTTGTCTCCTAAAGGGAAGGAAGAAAAAAACAGAGTTGGAGTTTGTTCATTCTAGCAGAGGGGGCCAAATGACACTTCTGAGTAGTTTCCATTACCATAACTGCCAATTCCTTACTTTTTTGGGCCTAGTTCTTCATCATTGCATTTGATTGTGTGCATTCCACTAACGTGCAGCAAATTCTCTTTATAAATAATAAGTCAAAGATTATGTTGCAACCAAAGAATTATAAATGAAACAATAGGTTTAGAGAGACTATTTAATTATTTAGTTGATGATATGGTTTGGCTGTGCCCCCACCCAAATCTCAGTTTGAATTGTATCTCCCAGAATTCCCATGTGTTGTGGGAGGGACCCAGGGGAGGCTGGTCTTTCTCATGCTATTCTCATGATAGTGAGTAAGTCTCATGAGATCTGATGGGTTTATCAGGGTTTTCCACTTTTGCTCCTTCCTCATGCTTCTCTTGCCACCATCATGTAAGAAGTGCCTTTCACCTCCCACCATGATTCTCAGGCCTCCTCTGCCATGTGGAACTGTAAGTTCAGCTAAAACTCTGTTTCTTCCCAGTCTCGGATCTGTCTTTATCGGCAGCGAGAAAATGGACTGATATGGTAAATTGGTACCAGTGGAGTGGGGCATTGCTGAAAAGACCTGAAAATGTGGAAGCGGCTTTAGAATCGAGTAACTGACAGAGGTTGAAACAGTTTGGAGGGCTCAGAAGGAGACAGGAAAATGTGAGAAAGTTTGAACTTCCTAGAGACTTGTTGAATGGCTCTGACAAAAATGTTGATAGTGATATGAACAATAAGGTCGAGGTTAAGGTGGTCTCAGATGGAGATGAGGAACTTGTTGGGAACTGGAGCAAAGGTGACTCTTGTTATGTTTTAGCAAAGATACCGGTGGCATTTTGCCCCTGCCCTAGAGATTGGTGGAACTTTGAACTTGAGAGAGATGATTTAGGGTGTCTGGCAGAAGAAATTTCTAAGCAGTAAAACATTCAAAAGGTGACATGGGTGTTGTTACAGGCATTCTATTTTTAAAGGGAAACAGAGCATAAAATTTTGGGAAATTTACAGCCTGACTATGTGATAGAAAAGAAAAACCCATTTTCAGCATATAAATTCAAGCCAACTGTAAAAATTAGCATAAGTAGCAAGGAGCCTAATGTTAATTCCAGCGAACATGGGGAATATGTCTCCAGGCCATGTCAGAGACCTTCATGGCAGCCCCTCCCATTACAGGCCCAGAGGGTCAGGAAGAAAGAGTGGTTTGGTGGGCCAGGCCCAGGATCCCCTTGCTGTGTGCAGCCTAGGGATTCGGTGCACTGTGTCATAGCCATGGCTGAAAGGGGCCAACGTAGAGCTCAGGCTGTAGCTTCAGAGGGTGAAAGCCCCAAGCCTTGGCACGTTCCACGTGGTGTTGAGCCCATGGGTGCACAAAAGTCTAGAATTGAGGTTTGAGAACCTCTGCCTAGATATCAGATGATGTATGGAAATGCCTGGATGCCTGAGCAAAGGTTTGCTGCAGGGGTGGGGCCCTCATGGAGAACCTCTGCTGGGACAGCATGGAAGGGATATGTGGGGTTGGAGCCCCAACACAGAGTCCCTTCTAGGGCACTGCCTAGTGGAGCTGTGAGAAGAGGTCCACCATCCTCCAGACGCCACAATGGTGGGTCAACTGAGATCAACTGACAGCTTGCACCATGCACCTGCAAAAGCCACAGACATTCAATGCCAGCCTGTGAAAGGAGCCAGGAGGGAGGCTGTACCCTGCGAAGCCACAGGGGCAAAGATGCCCAAGATCATGGGAACCCACCTTCTGCCTTAGTGCGATCTGGATGTGAAACCTGGAGTCAAAGGAGATCATTTTGGAGCTTTAAAATCTGATTGCCCCACTGAAGTTCCGACTTGCATGGGTGCTGTAACCCCTTTATTTTGGCCAGTTTCCCCCATTTGGAATTGCTGTATTCACCAATCATATACCTGTATCCCCATCATATCCAGGAAGTAACTAGCTAGCTTTTGATTTTACAGGCTAATAGGTGGAAAGGACTTGCCTTGTCTCAGATGAGACTTTGGACTATGGACTTTTGGGTTAATGCTGAAATTAGTTAAAACTTTGAGGGACTCTTGGGAAGGCATGATTGGTTTTGAAAAGTGAAGACACGAGATTTGGAGAGTCCAGGGGCAGAATGATATCGTTTGGATGTGTCTTCACCCAAATCTCAACTTGAATTTTATCTCCCAGAATTCCCACATGTTGTGGGAGGGACTCAGTGGGAGTTATTGAATCATGAGGCCAGTCTTTCCAATGCTATTATTGTGATAGTGAATAAATCTCATGAGATCTGATGGGTTTATCAGGGATTTCTGCCTTTTGCATCTTACTCTTTCTTCTCTTGTTGCTGCCATGGAAAAAGTACCTTTCACTTCCCACCATGATTCTGGTGCCTCCCCAGCCATGTGGACCTGTAAGTCCAATTAAATCTCTTTTTCTTCCCAGTCTCAGGTATGTCTTTATCAGCAGTATGAAAATGGACTAATACAGGGGAGAACAGAAACCAAATACAAATTAGAGCTATTTCTGAACACCCCCACTCACATGCACACATACATATGCGTACCTACATACATGTTTTAACAGTAGGACCAAGACAAAGAATATTTCTACTAATTCATAAAGATCCATCCAGTTTACGCACCACCTCTGTGGCCACACATAATTTCTACCCTTATTCAAGAGAAATATCTTCTTTCTCTTAGCCTCCATAGCTCTAAACGCAACCCTATATTTTGATTGCTTTACAGAAAATTGTTGAAATAACTGAGATTTATTTAATGCTTACTATGTGCCAACACTATTCTAAAGACGTTATATTTTTGTTCCTATTTCTTCCTTGGATCAAACATTATTATTGTTATCTCATTATGCAGATGAGTAAACCAAATTTGGAAATAACCCACCTATAGTTTCACAGTTAGTATGGTCAACACAAAATTTGCTTCAACTATCAATGTTTTTATCAATATTTTACGTTGTACATAATTTGTTTTTCCATACTTTGTTGCGTGATACTCTTTAACATCTCTAAACTGAGGCCAGGGAGTGTGTATTTACACTAGATTTGTGTATTGCCCAGAACAGTGTTAACACATTTCAGTAGTTTAGCAAATGCCTATTACAAAATTTCTTGTAGATTTCAAAACACATAACTTGAATTCTTCACTTTTCAGTGAGTTACTTTGACATAATTTGAACATTGACTAAATCTCTTTCAATGCAGGTAAAATATTTAGTCAACATATGTCCAAGACAAAAATAGGAGCTGCAGCTCTTGACAAGCACTCAGTGAATATATAGCATAAATCTATAAGTGAAGGAGATTAAGTATCTGCATGAAGAAAAGGGCAAAGGGATTTCAAGATTTTCAGCTGATAATCAGAGACAGGAAAGAGGATATTACTGGAAAATAGTAACCACCAACAAAATATGTCCCAAAGTGTACGAATACGACAGAGCTAATTGTCCCATGTCTATCAGCAATGAAGAAAATGTGATCTTAAATTTTCAATTCAGTTCTTCAGAATTTATGTAACTCTGGGAAGTTAAAGTTCCATTGCATAATATAGTATGACACTATGAAGACTTTTCCTTAAAAATAAATTGTATCTCAATAGTAAAAAAAAAAAAAAGTTGATGTTAAAATATACCTGTTATCTGAGAAAAGCAAAATGGCCCTCCAGGTAGAACACTACACCATGGGCTCCAGGAGATAAGGTGATATGAATAGGGAAAGACTGGAAAATGTGATAGGCAGAGCTGGCTTTAGGCATTTGGGTTGCTAAGCAAGCCCACATATACCACAAGCTCCCCAAGGATCATTTTAGTCACTCATTTAGCATAACCTGGGGTTGGAATGTGATGTGTATCAACAAAATCCCAGCAATGTACCCACGGAAAAGTGCTCATTTCTCTTTCACCCGAAGCAGTTGAGCCCCATGAGCTCATGCAGGTTCTTCTTAAAGCTAAAAGAAGTAATGACGTTAGTAATGGAGGCAATTAAGAAGTGATAATGTGACTTATATCTGTCACAGTCCAAATATCAGGAACCATTTATATTTAAATATCTAGACCCAGATTTTGGTTACCTACCTACGGATAATGAGACTTCATGCTCTCAAGCCATTTTCACTCTTCAGATTATGTGCATCTCAACCTTTTTGGTGTTTTAGTGTATTTATAATGCTGAATATACTTTACTGAATTGAGGCCAGTTTATGACTGCAGACTGAGAAAGTATAAATAATCAGAATAAGGAAAATGATTAAATCTACAAACAAATTCATAAAAGTCAGTTTCAAAGGAAGTATATTTTATGTATTTAAAGGCATAAAGAATGAAAATAGGCTAAATTAACCTCTACCTGTAACAAGTTACACATGGACCCAGAGATGAGTCTAAATTGTTGATGCCAGTGAGGATGTAACAGCACCGTAGATGCTATCCTACTGTCTCTCACATCTTCTGATACTCACTTCGAGATTCTCTCTTCAGATTTAAATTGTCTAATATCAAATTCAAATGACAGAGCAGATGCTGACCTTCATCCCCCAGGCATTTATCACAGGACAGATTCTGACTCGCTCATGAATATAATCTTATTCTTTGCAACTGGCATGTGGCCACTCCGAGTGGTGAGACGGAAAACATTTGGTCAGACATCCCAGAGTTCAACCTATTGTAAAAAGTAAAGTAGAGGTTCCTCTTCAAAGACTTTCCTCCCCATCTAATTAGGAATAAATAGTAACTTCTCTTAGAAGCAAAATTTATTCAAACACCTGTGCTAACATTCTTAAAGATTTGCTAGAGGTAATAAAGAAATCGGTGTACTTTATGTTCTTAGCTCCCACAATTTAGCCTAAATATTTCCCCTGTCTTGCTTATACTGGTCCAAGTAAGCATTAGATCATAGCCTGTTTTTACTTTTCTCAGCATTCCACAAGTTAATTCTTCCTTCCTTTGTTCTCCTCTGCCTTTGCATTTTTTAAAAAGTTCTAAGTTGCTAGCCAATCAGGACAAATACAGAATGTGAGGTCCTGTTCCAGCCAGTGGAAACCGGACACAGCAGTAGGGTGGATGTGTCAGGTTATAAATGACCCTGTCTCCTTTGTTTGGTGTACTCTTGTGGCAAAACTGCTGGCGAGTGTACCCTTTCTGCAGAAAGTAAAAAAAAAAAAAAAATGGCCTTGCTGGGGAAATTACATTTATGTTCTAGTGCTATTTCATTACAGCACTAGGGAACAAGCATTTCTAACACTATGCTGCTTCCATTTTGTTTAGTTGGATTTTGTTGGGCTTTGTTTAGTGGTGGTGGTATTGTTGTCCCCACCGATAGAGGCACTTGCTACTGTTCCAGTTCAGTGCCACAGCAGATGAGCAGCAAGGATGCTTTCCTTGCCCCTCTCTTCCTTCTCCTTCCTCTCCTTTTTTTCTCTCTCTTTCTTTATCTCTTCTCTCCTTCCTCTATCTTTAAACATGCCTATAGTACAGCAACTTGAACCTTAAGTACTGTCATATGAGAGAAATATACTTGTGCATTTCCATTTCTTTCAGCCACTGTAATTTTGAATCTCTGTTGTAGTATCTCACTTTTCTTCTTAGATAAAGCAGTTGTTAGTGCAAGGAGTAATAGGAATAAATGGAATTTAGTGTATTTTCAGAAATTCAAATGCTAAAGCAAACTAAATATGGCCAGAGAAGGACTCTGTACTTCTACATTTGAGTCCTTGCAGATGAACTGCAGCCTAACTTAAAAGATGGACAAGATTAAAACCTAAATCTTTAGTATGTGCCTGTAACAATAGCTGAGTCTTGGTCAATCCCAGCAGCTGTACTTCCACCATTCATTCACTGCTGAGTGAATGCCAAGCTGTAACTAATCCATTTGTTTCTGTACCTCACTTCTGAGTTCTGTATGCCACTTCCCTTTTTTTGTTGATAAATTTGTTCTGACCACCCACGAGGCATCCCTGGAGTCTCTCTGCATCTGCTCTGATTCCGCGGGGCGGGGGGAACCCCATTGGCAAATCGTCATTACTCAACTCCTTGAAATGTACTTAGACTAAAGTTTTTCTTTTTAACAGAAGTCAAGGCACTCACTTCATGCCCTCCCTTCCTTTTAGGGAGTCCAGGATTTCTTTCTAACTCTTCCCCTTTTTTTAAGTTGTTGTTTGTTTGGTCGTTGCCTTGGGTGGAGGAGCGGGTTGCAGAAATAAGGGACTGTTGAGGGGAGGAATAGGCGGGGGTATTGTTGCTCTGCTACAGCTCATCTCCTGGGAGCATTTGCTAGGCTCCTGGTTCTCAGGGAAATAGAAAGACCTGCTCTGCTGTCTTGGGATTCCAGATCACTCTTCTTCCTCATTGAATATTCGTTACCAGTGAACCTTCCTGCTACTCTTCTCTCCAGGTCCAGCTGTATCTGTCTCTCTGGAGGCAAAACCAGTACGCTAATCAATTAATATAGTGAAGATATAACTCCCTCATGCTAGTTTGACATATTGCATATCTTCACCTACACATAATAACATTTTGGGGAGCTATTACATAATTTGACTGGCTGATCCTGTATAAAGACTGGAGTTTAATGTGAATGTTCCTAATATATGAGGTCCATGGAGTCTGGCTGGTCGTCTGGTTCACCAGGATCAGTCTGAAACCTATAGCACACTTGAGGTCCAGCTGGAGCCCAACACTGAAAACACAGTGAAGGGAACCTTAAAAAAAGGAGGAGGAGCACAGTGACAGGACAAGAAACCAAGGAGATCTGATGTAATACGTTTAATAGAGCAAAATGTTTTTAAAGTCTAAATTATCAACAGTCTAAGGAAAACTAGGGAAGTTGATCCTATGATAGATCTGAGTGTTCTGTTTTGTCTTATTTTGTGTTGTTGATGCTATTGGTACAAAGTGCATCTTAGGTAAACATCTAGTCCACAAATTCAGGCAAGTATGAAGTGTTTCTTTAATGTTGCACAATCAAACTATTTCTAATTTAAATTTAATTCTAATGGGTGATGAAAAAATTGTCAGACACTTTAATTTCTCTTTACCATCTGGTTGACTTTCCTTAATGTATGAAGAGTTGGTGGCAATGATGCTTGCATATTAGGAGTGAGAACATTTGCCCTTATTCGCCATCTATCCAGTCTGGTACCCACTGAATTTTACCTGTTCCAGCCTCATCTTTTGTTACATGAATGTCACAGCTATTACATGAATGTTGCAGGTATTCCCAAACAAGAGTCCCCTCTACGTCCAGGTCTAGCAAAGTGTTCTTGTTATTTCTTTTGTGGCCACTCTGATGCCTCTAGAAACTCTCTGATGAAGCTTCAGTCCCTTTCTACATAGAGACATCAATCTTAGCTTTCAACACTCCCTTTCCCATGTCTTTCTAGAAATAGAATTTAATTTATTTGGAATATACTTCTGAAGTGAAGAATTAGTACCCTCCACTTTCAGATCTGAAAAACGATCTGAACTATCTCTTACCCTTACATTTCCTTAGAAAAGTTAGAACATTGATATTCAGGAAGACTCCATCATGAAGACCTTTTGCTTCCCCCTTATTATTCCTACATTGAAGTTGGAAATTTTACTTATTTTCAACCCAGGGAGTGGGGGAAACTAGCTCAACTTTTTCATATATTCTTCAAAATATTTTTCTTTTCTTTTCTTTTCTTTTTTTCTTTTTTTTTTTTTTTTTGAGATGGAGTCTTGCTCTGTCGCTCAGGCTAGCGTGCAGTGGCGTGATCTCAGCTTACTTCAAGCTCTGCCTCCGGGGTTCATGGCATTCTCCTGCTTCAGCTTCCCGAGTAGCTGGGACTACAGGAGTCTGCCACCATGCTTGGCTAATTTTTTGCATTTTTAGTAGAGACAGGGTTTCACCGTGTTAGCCAAGATGGTCTCGATCTCCTGACCTCATGATCTGCCCGCCTGCACCTCCCAAAGTGCTGGGATTACAGGTGTGAGCCACTGCACACAGCCACAAATCTTTTTCTTATACCTGGTCCTCAGCTTTTAAAACCAAAAAAATATGTGTCCAATGTGAGATAACTAACAAGGAAAAAAAAACTGCATTGAAAAATGATTACTGTATTATTCATAATCCATTTATGCTGTACTTAAACTTCCACTGGGGTGGTCAACTCCAGCCCATTTTCATGGAAGAGTTATGTTGATTCCTACGTATTTACTTTAATTAATCAGTAGGGGTGTGTGTGTGTGTGTGTGGGTGTGTGTGTGTGTGTCTGTCTGTCTGTATGTTTCTGTCTCACTTCCTTACTCTCTCTTTGTTTACTCTTAAAGGGAAAACTAACCTAGAAGGAATGGTCCACCACCCCTCTATGAAAAAAAGTCTTAATCTTTTAAGTGCCTGAGTCTTGACTCTTTTGTCACCTTAGGAATGCCACTGCCACTCTGGGTTCGTCATCTCACGATGGGTCTTCTATTGGATTGAATAAAGTAAAGCCTATTATAAAATGAAATAAATCTTTTTCCAACTTTCTCTTCCAGAATTCAGAAAATTCTATCCATGTTCCAAATCTGAGCATCAAAGCCAATGGATATCCTTTTGGGTCTTTGGATCTCCGGTGTTGATATTTCCATGTTTGTTGGGAAGTGGTTCTGCCTAATGTATGGCAATATTGACCTTAGTGGGTGGGTGTATTTCTAAGCCTGTGATCTAAGTTAGTGTATAGAATCAGCTTTGTGTTTACTTTATTGTCATCTCTCCAAGAGCCCAGTGACCTGTGACAGCTGAATTATTGTGTTCTCTATGAAGGCTTCTTCTACCATAGGCCTTTATTGCTGTTTTTCTTTGAGCCAACTTTTCTCAAAGCAATTTATCATCTGTCTACCAAAACTAATACACCCCCACATCATTTAATTTATATGTTCCCTATGCAGTTACTTCTAATACCCATTTAATTATATTAAAGAATAGGAAGACATGGACTTTTAGCAAAATTTTATTTTAAATAATAAAATAGCTTATGTAAAATTAGAGAACAATTGAGCATTTCAGCTCGAGAGCTCTTACTCAACTGAACTCATCACCTGTATCTTAGCACATGCAGTTCTCTATTGCAGATACTTGTCTGCACTTTCCTCCACAGTTAGATATTCAGTACACATATAGAAAGAGTTGTATTTTATACATTTTGTTCATCACTGTAGCACATGAAGCAATGTCACCTAGGCAAAACTAAATGTGTTATGTAGATGGTGTCTAGTTTATATTTCAAACTACTAATATATTAGAATGATGTGTAAGATATTGAAATAATCTCTGCTAACACTAAGTAGAATGAATTGCTTTTTAAAAGATATTCTTAGTTGTCAAATATGAAAAGAGAAAGCAGTAAGTCATGTAACATGATTGTTTTAATTGTTTGTGATTTTTTAGTAGAAACTCAAAGACATATAACTCTATAAGTGATGTTTTTATTGATCAATGCCTTCAAGCAAGTCATGGAGGCATGTTTATTTTCTCTCAGCTGTTATTTTTATCAGGATATGAGTGTCATCTCCCCTGTATCAAGTACACTTTGGAGAAATGTATTTGATGTCCTTAGGAGACTTGGTGTATTTTTTTTTCCTTTCAGGCTCTTGAGGTTAAAAACTCAGAAATTTGCCTTTGTGAGGAAGTACTTGAGTTTTAACATCACCATAAAGGATGAATTCAAAATACAAGAATATCAGATGGTTCGTGGGTAGTGTTGAAGCTGGGCATGTTTCTAAATAACGGCATTTCAACTTTCTATGAATTAAATAGACAAAAACTATTTTGACACTGTCTCATTTTCTAACCTTCAACAAATACGGTCTCATTCTCAAAAAATAGACTCTCAGAATTTTAAGTATTGAGAACCATTACATATGGAGTAGGTGGAAATTTAACTGTCTTTTCTAGTAATTAATTAACTGTTGTTCTGATTAACCATGCTTATATACACTGTTCCTTCAAACAAGCAAATTCAACAGGAAACCACTTGTACCTCTGGATTCTGTATAGTTATATCAACCTACTGTGATTAACAGCAGCAACAACAAATCACATGAAAAGAAAGGTGAAATTGTGCTCAATGACAACATGCAACTGTCTTTCATGTGGTAATTGCATATTGTGTTTCTACTGTTTATTCATCCTAGATAAAGAAAGTCTCAACACTTCTGGTATGTAGTATAGTAGCCAGCATTAATAAAACATGTAATAAATGTTGAATGAGTATGCATAGAATAGTCCTAATTAAATCAAGAGGAATGGATAAAGGAACAAAGAGAATAAATGACCACAAGATATAGTACTATTGAAATATCCAAATTGTAAAGTAATGGGCATTTAGGTTTAACTCTTCCTAATATTGGACCAGGTCACAGTCTCCATCTTGAGATCTTTTTAGTAGGTTTCCATTCTTTCTTACAATAAAAGTGCTATGCATTTTTTTTCCTCAATTCCCATGTTCCTTGTTTAAAGGCTGTAACTTTTTATCGTCACGTGAAATTGTTCTTTTGTTTGTAAAAACAGGTTTCTCTTTTCCTGCCTTTCCTAATTATAGTAACCCATATTTAACTTTACCAAGAAACATTTTTAAGTCTTGTTCAAACTAGTTAGTTTTACTGGGGTTAGCATTGTTTCAATGAAAGCAATTAACTAACTTTAATAAGATGTTAGTAATGATTTTAGGTTTGCTCATCCACGTTCTTCATGATCAGTGATGCTAATCCATATACTCAAGAAGACATAGGGTATGGCTCACGTGCATTATTCTGAAATCAGTCTCTATGTTAATGTTAAAATTAGTTTACAGCGTGAATGTGTCTTTGCAATTCAAAGGTGGCCTGTATATCTCCAACTGGATTTATTTTACATTTTAAGTGAATTCTTTATTGCTTTCTATTATAGACTAGAGATAAACTATGCAAAAGTTCACACAGTCATAGAATCACTGATTTAAATAGGACCTGAGAGATCATGTAGATATATCTTCCCCGGTGCTATTAAGCACCTCTCTGTGTACCTACTAAATCATTTATTGCTTAGCACTGGAAGTTTATGTTAACACTAATATCTGCTTTAACTATGGGCTCACCAGAACCAGGTACTAGGAATGTTCAGTTCTATATTTGTATTTTACATAGATAGGTATAGCTGTTATTGTTGTTGAGTGAAGCCCTTATTAATTACTTCATCCATATAAGTTATAGCTACCAGGATGCTAAGAAAGATGAGGGAAAAAAGGTGACTTTTAGTATTGTTCTTTTATGCTAAGTAAACCTTGACCCTAAGTTTTATGCTATGGTTTACTGATAAGGAAAAAACACTTATCTAAAAAGTCAACTTTGATTGACTGGCATATTGATCAAAGTAACAAAAGTGCAAATGTATTAATTAATTTGCTACTGCCTCTGTGATGACATCTTTTGGTTCATCTAACAACCCTTCTTTGGATATCTTCACGCCTATAATCCCAGCACTTTGGGAGACCAAGGTGGGCGGATCACAAGGTCAGAGGATCAAGAACATCCTGACTAACACGGTGAAAACCTGTCTCTACCAAAAAAAATACAAAAAAATTAGTCGGGCTTTGAGGCAGGCACCTGTAATCCCAGCTACTTGGGAAGCTGAGGCAGGAGAATGGCATGAACCTGGCAGATGGAGCTTTAGCAGTTAGCCAAGATCCCACCACTGCACTCCAGACTGGGCCACAGAGCAAGACTCTGTCTCAGGAAAAAAAAAAGAAAAAAAAAAAAGGAATGTTACACACTTCTCATCTGGGAAGCCTTCTCTGCCCTCCTCATGTAGAGATGAGCCCCAAAGCAGCTATTTGTATGTGGCCTCTAAAAAAGCATCAATCATATGAATCAGCCTGTATGTGTTTTCTTGTTTTCTTTACGACTTGGGGCCTTTGAGACAAGAGCCTATACACAGTCTCCTTTTTATATATCATGTGCAATGGAGTGACTGGACTATCGTAGGCAATCTGTAGATGCCAATAATATTGAAACTTGTGTATTTCATTGAGCGCAAGCAGATGCTTCACTAGAAGTTATTGATGATATACCTAGTACTCCTACAAGATCCCTGAGATGATCAGCTAGATGTCCATAACCTTGGGCTATCTCCTCCCGTAGGCAATTTATAGACAGGAAAAGATAAGCCCTCTCACATTTAAGATTGAATATAACTCTATTAGTTCATAAAACAACTATGAGTTCAGGTTCCTTAATTATAAATTAGTTTTTCAGCTTGTATTATTATGATTATTAATACCAGGTTTTGTAAGGGGCTCAGTAATTCTAACAAATTAAAGCATGAAGTGAAAAGCAGATACAGAAAATCAGCTCTTAATATGCATAGGCTTTACCTGTCTCAGTGATTGCATGTATAAATACACTACTTGCAAAATTGTGCCCCTGAAAAAGTATTTGAAATAGGTCATTGATATATTTTTGTCTTATTTTTTTTTTTTTTACAGCTGCAGTTAAAGTAGAATTATGAAAGTGATTAGCCTCAGGTCTGTCATCATTCATCTTGAGCCTGGAATGGCAGAAGTTTGCACATATTATTGTACCACATCCAGCAATTTGCTCTAATGGAATCTTGTGAAATCCTGTCTGATGTTTGATAGGTATGAATTTAAGCTGTATCATCATGTAGAGTACAGGGATGAAAAGGAGTAGAAGCTGTGATCTACAATTACTGGCATCATAAAACATGAGCATGACTAGATCTAAGTCAGTGAAGAAGATCATTTATAAGGGATGGCTCTATTTCTGGGAAACCAGAGTCATCATATTATTTGTGGGTAATTTAATTAGTGAATAAATGATTCAACATAGATGCTGGTGCAGTATATATTGAATTTACAAATAAACTAAAAATAAATGTAATTTGAGCATCAAAACAAAAATAAAATCACTATTAAATGGCTAGAGGGTAAAAATGGTTCTCAAATGGTGTCACCAATTTGGGAGTATTTAAAGAGTCCAATGACTTTGGGATGATTAGGGATCTGGAATATCATGCTCACAACATTCACATTTGCTGAATAAAATGAAAGAAATATAAAATGTTATATGCATGAACTTTATAATATTAAAGCATTAAATATTAATATGAAGCCATAATGCCAAGATATTTTTTCTGCAAACAGAAACTCCTTTTTTATTTACCTAATAACCTTGTGTGCAAGTATTCTTGGGAAGGATGGTTAGAACTTTTGAAAGAGCATCCAATCTGCCTGCTATCTGAGCAGAAGCAAATTGAGGGTATAGATCATAAAATCTTAGTCCTGAATAGGAGCTGAGAAATAATTTAGTCTGCATAGATGAAGGCTCTTAGATCCAGAGCTGTTGAATGATTTACATAAGTTCACATAATTGCCTAGTGACAGAGCTGGGATTAGAACCCTTGTCAGCTGACAAAGAATGCAGGACCCTTTCTATGGTACCACCTCCTATCACAGCTAGAAAATGACTACTAACACATCAGCATAACCTTGGTGGCTCAAAATTCCCTTGGCAGAATATGATTATTGAACATGATTATTGAAATAAGAATCCAGAGGCTGCTCTAGCATTGCTTTTGCACATCCTGCCTTTGGGAATTTGCAGGTATCCCCGGCTGTTCTTAGGAGAGGAGAGTATGAAGGGCCACTGGTGATTTTTGCCAAGCCCCTTAAGTACTTGGGAGGGAAATTATTTTAAGACATTAGTGGCTTTTGTGCCTTACTGTTCTATCAGCAGTATGAAGTATGTAAGCTCACATCAGTTGGGTTGTTTCTACTTCAGGAAACAGCAAAAGATACTGAGGGAACCACTGATGTTGATAATCCCATTTTCAAACCTGCTTTCTTAAGGTAACTTTAGAGAGTTTGGAACAAGGCTTTAAATGACCTGTTCCTACTAGAAGCTGAAAGTGTGGTGGTGAAATGATGAAGAGAGGTTGGTTAATGCATACAAATATATAGTTAGATAGAATGAATAAGTTTGATAGCACAGTAGGGTGACTATAGCTAACAACAATGTATTGTGTTTTTCAAAATAGCTAGAAAAGATTTGAAATGTTCTCAACATAAAGAAATGATAAGTGTTTAAGGTGATGACTATCCTAAATATCCTGATTTGATTATTATAAGTTCTATGCATTTATGGAAACATCACATGTACCCCATATGCATGTACAAATATTGTCTATCAATTTACAAAAAAAAGACCAGCTTCTTTAAATGGTTAAATCTAAAGAAGTGTGAACATACTCCTTATACTCCAGTATATGGCATCATAGTCATTCTAGAAGCCTTAGTGAGCTCTGCTGCATCTTCAAGCTGTCCTCTCCAGATGTTGGTAAGAGACGAGTTGCACTAAGTAGCTGGTAGAAGAACCCTAGAGATTTACAGACTGTTCCAGGGAGTCACCTAGGTGCTAATGAGAGCAACATCTGGGCTTTGTCAAATTGGAACCAAAGTCAACATACCAATGAAAATTCTGGATTTATCTGAGGAGATATTGTTTTTCTGAAGGTTTGCTTTACATTTATTGGTCACCATAAATTGTGCTGCAGTTTGCATTTTCTACTCTGTCTAATGACTGCAGGAAGGAAAGAAAGACTGTTGATATGATTTGGCTGTGTCGCCACCCAAATCTCATCATGAATTGTAGTTCCCATAATACCCATGTGTCCTGGGAGAGAGCCAGTGGGAGGCAATTGAATCATGGGGCAGTTTCCTCATGCTATTCTCATGAGAGTGAGTGAGTTCTCACAAGGTCTGATGGTTTTAGAGGGGGCTTCCCCTTTCACTTGGTTCTCATTCTCTCTCTTGCTGCCCTGTGGAGAGGTGCCTTCTGCTGTGATTGTAAGTTTCATGAGGCCTTCTCAGCCATGTGGAACTGTGAGTCAATTAAACCTCTTTTCTTTATAAATTACCAAGTCTCAGGCATTTCTTCATAGCATAGTGGGAATGGACTAATATAGTCCAATGGTACCACAGAGATTGAGGTGCTACTGTAAAGATACACAAAAATGTGGAAATAACTTTGGAACCGGGTAACATGCAGAGGTTGGAACTGTTTGGAGGGGTCAGGAGAGGACAGAAAAATGTGAGGAAGTTTGGAACTTCCTAGAGACTTGTTGAATGGCTTTGACCAAAATGCTGATACTGATATGGACAATGAAATCCAGGCTAAGGTGGTCTCAGATGGAGATGAGCAACTTGTTGGGAACTGTAGCAAAGGCAACTCTGGTTATGCCTTAGTAAAGAGATTGGTGGCATATTTTCCCTGCCCTAGATATCTGTGGAACTTTGAGCTTGAGATAGATGATTTAGGGTATCTGGCAGAAAATTTCTAAGTGGCAAAGCATTCAAGAGGAAGCAGAGTATAAAACTATGGAAAATTTACTTCCTGATGATGCAGTAGAAAAGAAAATCCCATTTTCTGGGAAGAAATTCAAGCCTGCTGCAGATATTCACATAAATAAAAAGGAACTGAATGTTAATTGCCAAAACAATGGGAAAAAGTCTCCAAGGCACATCAGAGATCTTCACAGCAGCCCCTCCCATCACAAGCCTGGAGGCCTAGGAGAAAAAAAAAAAAATGGTTTCATGGGCCGGGCCCTGAGCCTTGCTGCTTTGTGTAGTTTCGGGACTCAGTGCCCTGCATCTCAGTCTTGGCTAAAAGGGAGCAATATACAGCTCAAGTCATGGCTTCAGAAGGTGCAAGCCCCAGGCCTTGGCAGTTTCCACATGGTGTTGATCCTGCAGGTGCACAGAAGTTGATGACTGAGGTTTGGGAACTTCCACTTAGATTTCAGAGGCTGTATGGAAACACCTGGATGTCCAAGTAGAAGTTTGCTGCAAGGGTGTAGCCTTCATGGAGAACCTCTGTTAGAGCAGTGGAGAAGAGAAATGTGGGGTTGGAGCCCCGACAGAGTCCCCACTGGGGCATTGCCTAATGGAGCTGTGAGAAGAGGGCCACTGTCCTCCAGATGCCAGAAAGGTAAATCCACTGACAGCTTTCACCATATGCCTGGAAAAAGCCACAGACACTCAATGCCATGAACGCAACTGGGAGGTGGAGTATAGCTTGCAAAGCCAGAGGGATGGAGCTGCCCAATGCCATGGAAGCGCACTTCTTGCATCAGCATGACCTGGATGTGAGACATGGAGTCAAAGGAGATTATTTTGGAATTTTAAGGTTTAATGACTGTCCTATTGGATTATGGACTTGCATGGGGCCTGTAGCTACTTTGTTTTGGCCACCTTCTGCCATTTGGAACAGCTGTATTTACCCAATGACTGTAACCCCAATATCTCGAGGGAGTAACTATCTTGCTTTTGACTTTACAGGCTCATAGACAGAAGGTGCTTGCCTTGTCTCAGATGAAACTTTGGACTTGGACTTTTGGGTTAATGATGGAGTGGGTTAAGGCTTGGGAGAATTTTGGCAAGGCATGATTGTGTTTATAAATGTGAGGACATAAGATTTGAAATGGACCAGGCTGGAATGATATGGTTTGGCTGTGTCCCCACCCAAATCTCACCTTGAGTTGCAGTGCCCATTATCCCCACATGTCATGGGAGGGGCCCAGTGGGAGATAATTGGATCATGGAAGCAGTTTCCCCATGCTATTCTCTTGATAGTAAGGTCTTACAAGATCTGACTGCTTTATAAGGGGCTTTCCTCTTCACTCAGTTTTCATTTTCTCTCCTGCCAACTTCTGAAGAGTTGCCTTCCACCACAATCATAAGATTCCTGAGGCTTCCCCAGCCATTTAGAACTGTGGGTCAATTAAACCCCTTTTCTTTATAAGTTACCCAATCTTGGGTATTTCTTCATAGCTGCATGAGAATGGACTAATACAACTGTGATGAGATCATTTGCTACAATATGTGATTGTTGAGCCCTCTCTATGCTAGGCAACTTACATATGCAATCTCATTAAATCATCTCAATGGCCTTGAGAAGCGCCTGTCAATATCCCTGCTTTGAGAATAACAAAGAGAGACTCAGAAGTGAAGTGACTTGTCAGAATTCTTTCTGGTAGAATGTGCAGGTTTGGGATTCAAAACAGATCAGTCTCAATTCAAAGTTCATGCTCTTTCTACTGTATCATGTGGTCTGTTTTATTCTTGTTCTTTTCTTCTACATCTCTCTGAGAAGACTGAATTACAATTTCATGAAATTATTTGGAGATAAGGGCTCCAGTCTTTTAGATGGAATTCTTACTCAGTTACAAGAACACAGACACAATATTCAAGATAGAGAGATTTAAGCTAAGGGGCAGTTGATAATTTGTTATCTTCGTAGTTCTCAGAAATGTAGTTATAAATGCAGAAAGAATAATGACATAATCTAAAAATAATAAGACAACATGCTTAACTTGCTGCTAGAGCTATATATCATGGAATATCAAGTATTAGACAGGACCTTTAAGCCAGACAGTATCCGGGGTACTTTGCCTTGCTCCTTTATACATGTAGGTTGCTATGGTTACAAGAGATACTGAATTGTGTGGAGCCTGAAGAAGCTACTCTAATACTTTAGATTGTTTGACATTTGTGAATATTTCTCCCTCTGAGATGTAGCAGGTGGAAGAGTGACAATGTTTTGTGTTCATAAACATAAATTGCCAAAAAAGTCTCCCAAAATTATTTTGTTTGGTGAAATATTTTTCCCTAACATTTTTCTTTTATGTTACCCTACAATACAAGCAAAATGTAGGTATGAAGGCAGAGGAAGATTCCTGGAAACTGAGAGAGTGTTACTCTCAAAAGCACAGATATAGCAGGGTTGAGGCCAATGCCCTACTTACACCTACAAAGCACTTTCTCTAAATTTGATGCCATTTCTCTCCCTAAGTAGAACTAATAATTAAAATAGTGTGTGTTTCACTAAGGTGCACTAATTGAGTCTGAAGCTGGATTTCATAAGCAAGCTTTTGTTGTTAAAGAATACAGCTATCTATATATCCTTTAACAAATATATATATTAATATTTATTTGTTATATTTCTATCTCAGTTCGGGGATAGAAGTCAGACATTCATTTTCTCTGATTCTCCAGAAAATAAAATTACATTTCCAAATTTTATACATGGTCAAAAAATAGCAGCTAGATTGGAGTAATTTCTATTCATTTTAAAAATTCAAAAGAAGTTCTGATTATTAGCATCCTGATTATGATAGCTGGAAAAAACCGAGAATAAAGAATATTTGGCTAGTCCTCATTAATTTTCCATCCAACTGAGAGCACTAACACAGTTTCTGTAGACAGTAGCCAAATGTCCCTGAGAAGCAACCAGTTGATTGCTTTGAAACCTAAAGGACTATAAGACACTGTCACAAGGTAAATTCTGTGTATGAACAGGAGAGACAGGTTTATAGCATTTAAATATTATCTTCATTTGTATTGCAAAACAGACAGAAAGTTCTTTTTGGAAAAGTACAAGATCAAACATCATTGTAGAAAATAAATATTATTTGGTGAGGAATCCAAAATAGGCCATTTCTGCAAAGTAATCAAATGCAATCTGCAGTTATTATTTGTCTCATATGTACATATTATTTCATACAGTATATGACTACTGGGACTTAGACAATGAATTTTTAAAGGGTTACAACTGAAGAAAAAGTTTATCCTTTCGACCTCTGCTTATTTGACAGCCCTTTTAAAACTGATTTCTGTAATGGATATTCCAGGTTGAATAAATTGAAGTTTGTTGGGTGTAAAACACTTCTACTAGACTGTAAGCATATGAGCTTCAGAAAACCATGTATTTTTTGTTTATTATTAGAGCCCCAGCATCTAGCGGAAGGGCACCTGCTAACCTTCATCTTCCTTTAAAACTGTTTCTGTCTTGGTTACAAGAGCCAAAAAGTCACACAAACTAGGGAATTACTAACTCACCTTTCCTTGGTTCAGGCGTCATGTGACCTGAGCCAAGATAATAAAACTTTTTCCTTATGAATTTAATTTCTGGAACAGGGAGAAATTGGAGATGCTATTTTTAGATGAGATGCTGTTAAGATAAAAGAACAAGATACCTACTGCCACAGTTTCAATGATCAGAAAAATTCCTCATAGTAAAACAGAACATGAAGTTGATACATGAAGTAGAGAAGGCTATTACATAATGGTAAAGGGATCAATTCATCAGGGAGCTAACTATCCTAAATATATATGCACCCAATACAGGAGCACCCAGATGCATAAAGTAAGTCCTTAGAGACTTACAAAGAGACTTAGACTCCCATACAATAATAATGGGAGACTTTAACACCCCACTGTCAACATTAGACAGATCAGCAAGACAGAAAGTCAACAAGGATATCCAGGAATTGAACTCAACTCTGCACCAAGCAGACCTAATAGACATCTACAGAACTCTCCACCCCAAATCAACAGAATATACATTCTTCTCAGCACCTCATCACACTTATTCCAAAATTGACCACAGAGTTGGAAGTAAAGCACTCCTCAGCAAATGTGAAAGAACAGAAATTATAACAAACTGTCTCTCAGACCACAGTGCAATCAAACTAGAACTCAGGACTAAAATACTCAATCAAAATCACTCAACTACATGGAAACTGAACAACCTGCTCCTGAATGACTACTGGGTACATAACGAAATGAAGGCAGAAATAAGGATGTTCTTTGAAGCTAATGAGAACAAAGATACAACATACCAGAATCTCTGGGACGCATTTAAAGCAGTGTGTAGAGGGAAATTTATAGCACTAAATGCCCACAAGAGAAAGCAGGAAAGATCTAAAATTGACACCCTAGCATCACAATTAAAGGAACTAGAGAAGCAAAAGCAAACACATTCAAAAGCTAGCAGAAGGCAAGAAATAACTAAGATCAGAGCAGAACTGAAAGAGACGGAGACACAAAAAACCCTCCAAAAAAAAATCCATGAATCCAGGAGCTGGTTTTTTGAAAAGATCAACAAAATTGATAGACTGCTAGCAAGACTAATAAAGAAGAAAAGAGAGAAGAATCAAATAGATGCAATAAAAATGATAAAGGGGATATCACCACCGACCCCACAGAAATACAAACTACCATCAGAGAATACTATAAACACCTCTACACAAATAAACTAGAAAAATCTAGAAGAAATGGATAATTTCCTGGACACTTACACTCTCCCAAGACTAAACCAGGAAGAAGTTGAATCCCTGAATAGACCAATAGCAGGCTCTGAAATTGAGGCAATAATAAATAGCCTACCAACCAAAAAAAGTCCAGGACCAGACAGATTCACAGCAAAATTCTACCAGAGGTACAAGGAGGAGTTGGTATCATTCCTTCTGAAACTATTCCAATCAATAGAAAAAGAGGAAATCCCCCCTAACTCATTTTAAGGCCAACATCATCCTGATACCAAAGCCTGACAGAGATACAGCAAAAAAAAGAAAATTTTAGACCAATATCCCTGATGAACATCGATGCAAAAATCCTCAATAAAATACTGGCAAACCGAATCCAGCAGCACATCATAAAGCTTATCCAACATGATCAAGTGGGCTTCATTCCTGGGATGCAAGGCTGGTTCAACATATGCAAATCAATAAAGGTAATCCAGCATATAAACAGAACCAAAGACAAAAACTACATGATTATCTCAATAGATGCAGAAAAGGCCTTTGACAAAATTCAACAGCCTTTCATGCTAAAAACTCTCAATATATTCGGTATTGATGTATCTCAAAATAATAAGAGCTATTTATGACAAACCCACAGCCAATATCATACTGAATGGGCAAAAACTGGAGGCATTCCCTTTGAAAACTGGAACAAGACAGGGATGCCCTCTCTCACCACTCCTATTCAACATAGTGTTGGAAATTCTGGCTAGGGCAATCTGGCAAGAGAAAGAAATAAAGAGTATTCAGTTAGGAAAAGAAGAAGTCAAATTGTCCCTGTTTGCAGATGACATGATTGTATATTTAGAAAACCCCATCATCTCAGCCCCAAATCTCCTTAAGCTGATAAGCAACTTCAGCAAAGTCTCAGGATGCAAAATCAATGTGCAAAATCACAAGCATTCTTATACACCAGTAACAGACAAACTGACAGCCAAATCATGAATGAACTCCCATTCACAATGTCTTCAAACAGAATAAAATACCTAGGAATCCAACCTACAAGGGATATAAAGGACCTCTTCAAGGAGAGCTACAAACCACTGCTCAGTGAAATAAAAGAGGACACAAACAAATGGAAGAACATTCCATGCTCATGGATAGGAAGAATCAATATTGTCAAAATGGCCATACTGCCCAAGGTAATTTATAGATTCAATGCTAGCCCCATTAGGCTACCAATGACTTTCTTCACAGAATTGGAAAAAACTGCTTTAAAGTTCATATGGAACCAAAAAAGACCCCGCATTGCCAAGACAATCCTAACCAAAAGAACAAAGCTGGAGGTATCACGCTACCTGAATTCAAAGTATAATACAAGGTTATAGTAACCAAAAACAGCATGGTACTGGTACTAAAAGAGAGATATAGACCAATGGAACAGAACAGAGCCCTCAGAAATCATACCACACATCTACAGCCATCTGATCTTTGACAAACCTGAGAGAAACAAGAAATGGGGAAAGGATTCCCTATTTAATAAATGGTGCTGGGA
The DNA here is from genome assembly GCF_008728515.1 of Papio anubis. Taxonomy (NCBI): domain Eukaryota; kingdom Metazoa; phylum Chordata; class Mammalia; order Primates; family Cercopithecidae; genus Papio; species Papio anubis. The sequence continues at coordinate 158,158,190 of NC_044978.1, read as the reverse complement.
AAATTGGCTAGCCAGAAGTAGAAAGCTGAAACTGGATCCTTTCCTTACTCCTTTTTTGAAAATTAATTCAAGATGGATTTGAGACTTAAATGTTAGACCTAAAACCATGAAAACCCTAGAAGAAAACCTAGGTAATACCATTCAGGACATAGGCATGGGCAAAGACTTCATGTCTAAAACACCAAAATCAATGGCAACAAAAGCCAAAATTGACAAATGGGATTTAATTAAACTAAAGAGCTTCTGCACAGCAAAAGAAACTACCATCAGAGTGAACAGGCAACCTACAGAATGGGAGAAAATTTTTGCAATCTACTTATCTGACAAAGGGCTAATATCTAGAACCTATAAAGAACTCAATCAAATTTACAAGAAAAAACAAACAACCCCATCAAAAAGTGGGCAAAGGATGTGAACAGACACTTCTCAAAAGAAGACATTCATACAGCCAACAGACACATGAAAAAATGCTCATCATCACTCGCCATGAGAGAAATGCAAATCAAAACCACAATGAGATACCTTCTCACACCAGTTAGAATGGCAATCATTAAAAAGTCAGGAAACAACAGGTGCTGGAGAGGATGTGGAGAAATAGGAACACTTTTACACAGTTGGATTGTAAACTAGTTCAATCATTGTGGAAAACAGTGTGGCAATTCCTCAAAGATCTAGAACTAGAAATACCATTCGATCCAGCCATCCCATTACTGGGGATACACCCAAAGGATTATAAGTGATGCTGCTATAAAGACACATACACACTTATGTTTATTGTGGCACTATTCACAATAACAAAGACTTGGAATCAACCCAAATGTCCATCAGTGACAGACTGGATTAAGAAAATGTGGCACATATACGCCATGGAATACTATGCAGCCATAGAAAAGGATGAATTCGTGTCCTTTGTAGGGACATGGATGCAGCTGGAAACCATCATTCTCAGCAAACTATCACAAGAACAGAAAACCAAATACCGCATATTCTCACTCATAGGTGGAAATTGAACAATGAGATCACTTGGACACAGGAAGGGGAACATCATACACCAGGTCGTATTGTGGGGAGGGGGAGAGAGGAGGGATAGCGTTAGGAGATATACCTAATGTAAATGACAAGTTAATGGGTGCAGCACACCAACATGGCACATGCATACATATGTAACAAACCTGCATGTTGTGCACATGTACCCTAGAACTTAAAGTATTAAAAAAAAAAAGACAACCATAAATGAAGTCATCTGTTCTTAGCCAACCCTAAATGATGTAGTTTAAGCTGTCCTCATTTCAGGTTTGTTTACATGACCCAATAAATTTCTTTTTCTACCTTAAACTAACTCAAGTTGTGTTTTTTGGAATTAAACTAGAACTTTTTTTGTACTAATTCACTTAGCACAGTGTTCAGTTCTTCCTGTGAAACACTATAAGATCCAAGGAAAAGCGTCTTAACCTTCTCACATTTTTATAAAACAAGAGTATGGGTCCAGACAATTTGCCATGTCCATCTTATACTCTGATTCTCTCTCTGGATATTCGTCTATGAAACTTCTCATGACACTTGTGGTTGCCACAGTGTGATAGATGTTAGCTAGAATGTAACAAAAATTTTTCTTATTATTACCCAATTTTTATGTACTCATCTTTTACTCTGATACCTCTACCTCTCAACCATTTATCCTACTATCCTTAAAGAACTTGTTACTAAACTTGCAGTATTAACATGGAATTCAAAAATTACTTCTGCTTTCTCCATTTCAGGCTGAACCTCGATGGTGATTCAGATGGATCATGAGGCTCTTTCAACAAAGCTAAGTTCCTGTCTTCTAACGCAGTTATTCTCATACTTTTATACTGAAATATCCAGAACAGCAAACGAGTTAAATATGTTTTCTGTGGAGTTCTGTACGAAGAAGATTTAGAGCTTTATAAACCTAAAATAACATATCACAAGGACAAAATTTATTTGAAGTGGGAGACTTGGCTTAAAAGCATCTAATATAAATTGTATATTCTATTCAATAATACAAAAGCAGTGCTTTATTTAGAATGAATTAAAATGCATGCTTCAGATAAATGCATCATGTTTAGCTTTGGATTTACTGAATATACTATTTAACAGATGTTTGAGTTACATACTTTGAGAAGCACAGGCCTTTGGTACTGATGGCTCCTGTTAAAATAAAAACATGTTTTCTGAGAGCGTAATCATATGAAACCAGGAGCACATATTAACATGAAACTCAAATCACTTCCCCTGACTTTCTTCTTTCAAATGTAAAGAAAATGGAAAACAGGACAGACAAATTTGAAGAAACAGAAGAGCTCAGGAAAGTTCAAAGCATGAAGCAAACTCAAAAGTCTATCTAAATATCTAGGGAGCAGCTTCAAAGCACATGGTACCTGAAGATGAAACAGCAGAAGTGAAAAGAATTGCTCCTGTAGAATAGGGCTAAAATTGTACTTGAAGCATGTCTGGTAATATCCCAGGAGAAGAAGGGTCAACAGTAGCTGTGGTAAAAATGCATGGAAGCATCAGGGAAAATAGAAATGTAGAGAAGCAGATAGAGTGAGCCCAAGGCAAGATGAGGGTTTCTGGGGCTGAATTTCAGAAAAGCCTGAGTATGGAGAGTGGGAGTTCCTGTTTTCTTTCAGTGACTTGCTAATTTCAATTTTGTGTGTGTGTGGCACTAACAGATTTTTGCTTAACTTGGGACATTTTTAACAGTAGAGGAACTCTTCTGTCAGTTCTGATATGGTAATTTTAAAACACATATTCTTTAATTGAACATTCATTAAATCACTTGGCCAGGAATCCAAATAACAAAATGTCTATTATGGAATTCTGTGTGTAATAGAAGTTATGTAACTTGTTTCTTCTCAGTATAGAGAATAAAAAGTAAAGTCAAAACCACCCCCAGATGACCACTTTTAGCACTTTCATTTTATCGGGAGAGGTGAGCAACATGCAGAAAATACATATTCTTGAATTAATCTCCTTTGGGTACAGAGAGAAAAAAGCTCATTATTCTTCTAACTGGCAACGTTTGATTTTATTGACACCCTAACAGTATGTCAATTGCTCACTATATCTCCCTAGGCTGTAGTCTTGCAGACTTTCTTTTTTTCAACTTACCAATTTTATGATGTATTCCCATGGATGTCTCTTTACGCTATTTTACACTCTATTTCTAGAATAATAACGGAAATTTCAATGGAAACAACATATTACATTCTCTGTCTACTACATAAGCATGTCTTTTTCATTTGTAAATAGAACACATTTTGCACACATTAGGTAATACACACATATATTAATTTGGTTTAGAAATTATATTGAAAGATACAATTGCATAAGGGTAGGGATTTTACTTTTAAATTCTTTTCATGTCTTCATGGACTGGCTCTTTGCTTCACACCCAGTAGCTGTGAAACAAGTACTTACTTAATGATGAATGAACGAATAAATAAATAGTTAAATGCAGGAACAAAAATGTTGGTAGACATACAGGATTATAGAATTTAATTGCTTGGTAGAATCATCAAGTTCTACCCAAATTTGGTGTGGCCAACGGAATAATGTTCCCTTAAAGATATCCAAGTCCTAATCTCCCAAACCTGGAATATGCTACCTTACGTAACAAAGGGACTTTGCAGATGTAATTAAGTCAATGATCTTGAGACAGAAATATTAACCTAAGTAAACTCAATGTAATTACAATGAACAATGTTCCTTAAAAGAGGAAGGCAAAAGTTCAGAATGAAACACACATACACACATAAAGTGACAACGAAAGCAGAAAGAGTGAGAGATTTGAAGATACTACCTTACTGGATTCAAAGATAGAGGAAGGGGTTGAGATCTAAGGATTTCAGGCAGCCTTTTGTAGCTGCAGAAGATAAGGAAATGAATTCTCCCTAGAACTTCCATATGGGAACAGCTCAGCTGATTCCTTGACATTAGCTCAGTGAGACACATTTTCAGACTCTAACTTCCAGATCTGTAAGAGATAGATTTGTGTTGTTTAAACTATTACATTTGTGGCAGTTTGTCAAAGTAGTAAAAAGAAACACATATTGAGGTAGGCATCAGAATTTCCTGAGCAATGTAGTGTGATTACCTTTGAAAATTCTACTCAGCAGTTCTGGAATTGCAGCCTGAAATTTCAAACTTACTAAGTGCTCCCACTGTATCTGAGTTAGGAATTACCTAGAAAACCATGCTATATTGCATTACACTAATTCTGTACTTGAGAAAAAGTACAATGTTAAAATCTCAAGAACATTAATACAGATTTAATTACAATTTATCATGTAAAAGCATATTTGAAAAAGTAAGCCTGAAGAAAAGAAACAACTGAACTATTAACACTATATTCTCTAACTATATATTGATTTTCTCCTTTTGCTTTTACACAGCGAACCATATATACTTTCACAGAGGGTGATTTGGATAATACGTTCCATGCATTGCTCCAAGCAGAAATTCTCAATCTATCATTTCTGCGTGTATTATTTTACACCTCTCAAAGACATTCACATTTCATCACAGGGAGCCAAAATCAGCCTGTGTTATGTCTCTCTTTGTGTATACCACAATACTTACTTTACTTTCTCCTGAATAGGTTGTTAGTGGTTTTTATTATCTCCTGTAAAGAGTGTGATAAACGCATGTTGCAAGGACATTTTTATTTGATTCACTTTATTCTATTAAATCATGCTAACCATAGCATTACATCTATTTGTCTATCTAGCTATTAAACATATTCAGAATACCTAACAACTTTAGGGGCATTCAATATATAGAATATGCTAGTATTGGTTATTTTCTAAAAAAGTAATAATTATGAATGTCATTCTATTATTGCATTAGTGACTTAGTTAAAATTTAGGCCATTAACAAAAAAGAGATTAAAAAAAACCATTAGGCACTAAAGTAATCCTCAGCAATGGCTTTTTCAAAATGATACTTTGGCATCATAAAGCGGGTATTTGGTAACCATACTCTATTATGGAACAGCAAATGGAATTTACGTTCTATTTTCCTACATCCACTTCTTTACTATAATTTAACAATCATTTTAATTATTACTATACAGTTATTTCAAATTTGATATGATTCCTACAGATGCTCTGATAGTAACATTTTCTTTGGTGCCTCATGTCACTCTTTCTCTTTCTCTCTCTCTTTCTCTCTCTCTTTCTTTAAAAATAAGGTGTCTTTACAGGAACACATTTCACTATAAATGCCTAAATTTCTCCTTTCAGAATGATTGTTAAAACTCATTGAAATCTGAGACTCTGTGTTTTTTATTTTTATTTCATACATAGGAAAAAATGGACTCAGAGACACACATGGTTATAGGAGGCTGTGACTGTCAACTCTACCGCTTCCTATTGAAGATTGAAGCCTTTATGTTATTGAATACATTGAATATATTGCAAATTGGAAACCCATTAATAGGATTCTAAGAAGCCTTACTACCAGATCTGGATTCTAAACCTCCTTGCTGGTATGATAGGTTATTGTCTGAGATATTAAGCAACTAGACCTATGTTGGGACACTTGCTTCACAATGTAATATGATGGATTATTAATGAGGAGAAAAGATTGCCCTAATTGTGCTAGTGAGGATCTTGAGCACTCTCTATTTTCTCTTCACTTCTGCTTTAGTGGTTGCAGAAAAGATTTTTTTTTTTTCTGTCAGATATACATGCAGTAGCAAAAAATTGAAGCATCTTTCTGCACTAATGAGCTGCAAAATTTAAAAGTTTGGGGCAGTCTCCATGGAAACTTTTTAGTATGGTGCCTACCAGTGCTAAATGTGTATGAGGTGACAATTCCTTCTACATGGCAGATTGTCACAGATAGCATATGGTAGGACTTTATGAAAACCACTAAAATTATTTCTGCCTCAGTTTCCATCACTATAAGGCATAATCATTCATAAGGATTACTGAGATAATCTTTAAATTTGCATTAAATTCCTTGGAGATAGGCATTATATAAATAGGAAGCTCTATATTAAATGAACAAAATTTCAACAACGAGTAGATACACTTAATGGATACAATATGGTCTGAAATTTAAGTAATTGACCAGAAATCAGGACCTGGGACCAATTACTGGACATTCAGTCTGGGTCATTTGAGAGAAATTGTATAGAACATTCTTCCTTCATTTTCAACATTTACTTATTACATGAAGTAGACAATTTAACACTAAATAAGGCTATAGTTACATTTTCTCCATGTATCACTGCAGGCTGCAAAAAAAAAGTATTATATTAATAGTCAGACTCTTTCCCCAAATGATGATAATTGGATCTCTGATTCGAAGGACACCAAAGAAATGGCTAGAGAAAATACAGCTCTGTCCTCAGTATATATTATTTTTAATAATAATCTGTATTTTTAAAGTATTACATCATGTTCACTCCAAGAAAGGAGAAAAGAGCTCAAAACATATCTGGTGGTGCATCTGTAGTACCAGCTACTTGGGAGATTGAGGCAGGAGGATCACTTTAGCCCAGGAGTTTAAGGCTGCAGTAAGCTATGATTGCACCTGTGAATAGCTACTGTACTACAGCCTGGGCAATATAGGAAGATACTGTCTTTTTTTTTTTTTTTTTTTTTTTGAGACGGAATCTCCCTCTGTTACTTAAGCTGAAGTGCAGTGGCGCGATCTCGGCTCACTGCAAGCTCCGCCTCCGAGTTAACGCCGTTCTCCTGCCTCAGCCTCCCAAGTAGCTGGGACTAGAGGTGCCCACCACCATGCCTGGTTAATTTTTTTGTACTTTTTAGTAGAGACGGGATTTCACCATGTTAGCCAGGATGGTCTCGATCTCTTGACCTTGTGATCCACCCACCTCGGCCTCCCAAAGTACTGGGATTATAGGTGTGAGCCACTGCGCCCGGCCCCCGGAAGATACCGTCTCTTAAAAAACAAAACAAAATATCTGACATTTCACTTATAAATCCCATGTATTAATTGTTCATATTTCTGTTATTCATGCTGACGTAATTATTGTGAAGTCTCTTTGCGTGTGATGAAAATCTATATTCTTATTCAATATTTGTTAAATACATGGTACTCTGCTAGAGTATCCTGATGGACTCAGGGTAGAAAAATGACCAAAAGAACAGCTATCTGAATTCTCTATCTTAATCAGTATGCACAGTGTTAACCTTATATAAGAATGTCCCTATAGTTAATCATTTGTGTTTTCATTAAGCAGTATTAAAGCTTTTAGAAGATGCACACATACTGTGATTTAAGGAGGCCTGGCAGTTACAATAGAAAAAAGAAGCTGATTCTTGTAGAATGTCTTGAAATTTTGACACTGGTAGTTTTGGCAAGAACATTATTAAAGTTAAGATTTGTATATAACCAATGAGAACACATAGACACAGGGAGGGGAATATCACACACCAGGGCCTGTCGGGGGGTGGTGGGCTAGGGGAGGGATAGCATTAGGAGAAATACCTAATGTAAATGATAGGTTGATGGGTGCAGCAAACCACCATGGCATGTGTATACCTATGTAACAAAACTGCATGTTCTACACATGTATCCCAAAACTTAAAGTATAATTTTAAAAAGTTTTTAAAAAAAGATTTGTTTAGAAAATAGCAAATTGCTTAATCAGGGGAATCCTCACAGAGTTGAGAAGTATGGGCTGTAAAGTATGTTTTGCTGGAAATATACCTGTAAGTCACTATATTTATATATATTCTCCAAACAGAGAGGAATAAATGCAAACATCATTTACCTGGAGGACAGGTTGAGAATGAGTTATAGCCTAATATGAGATACATATGAAACTAAAAAAAAAAAAAAAAAAAAAAATCAGAAGGAGGGTGATACATGATCCCAAAATAGAAGTAAACAGTTTTGGGACAGAAAAGATTCTGAAAAACTTGATCCCAAAGGTTCATCCTTGAATTGTATCAGTGCCCCTACCCCTCCCTCATACATATACCATGTCCCCTTCATGATTCTGAGAAATTTTGAAGACAAGAGTCAAGGGGGTTCACAAATGACACTAAGACCTTCATGTTACCAAGAGTGATTAGTATATCAGCCTGGAGAAGCACTTGCTACAGGTTAGGCAAATTAGAGTCCCCTATAGAAGATGATTAAAGTAGACAGAAGGAATAAAATTAACATATTATTCAATAAACCTTCCTTATGTCTCATCTGCCCAAATAAAAGTCCTGGGAATATGTTTATAACTAACCATCATGCAAGTTCTTTCATCCCAAGATATGTTCTCACTATATTAACTATATGTACCCCGCTACACACACATATATCCCCTAAACTTTTTAAACTCTTCTACGTTATATGCTAGAAATTGTGCTAGGCATTTTACAAATATAAATTCACCCTATTTGTACATTTAGAAAGGTAAGATACAAAATTATCTTTAATCAATATTGACAAAATTTATCTTCTTTTTAAGTATATTGACTAAATAGTTAAGAGTTCAAAGATGAATTATGATAAAGAGTGTTTAGCAAAATGTTTACACATAAAATACTTTGAACTCACTAGCAATGAAGCGAATATTATAACCAGAAGACTCTCAGGAAATTTAATCCAGAATGGGGGATACTAAGTGATGTATGGAACTGCTTATTCTATTTAAACATCAAAGCTCCACGTGAATCTTGGAAGTATACCTCTGCGCCTTAAATGAAAACACACTTTTGACATTATGTATTGCCTCTTGAGAGAAAACTCTGCTCAATTCATAAGTGAATCATGGATTACCCAATTCTTTCTTCTATGGGCTCTCTCAGGGCGCCCCTTGGTTTCACTTTATTACGTACAAACATAGTATTACCTTCTATAATGCAATACTTTCATATACAGAGTAATATATCATTTAGATTACTCTTTAGTCCATCATTTTGAAAGTTACAGTTTTCTGAGCTAACAATTATAGCTATATAGAAATAATAAAACCTTCTTTTTTCTTTTTTTGAGATGGAATCTCACTATGTCACTCAGGCTGGAGTGCAGTGGTGCCATCTCGACGCACTGCAACCTCGGCCTCCCAGGTTCAAGTGATTCTCCTGCCTCAGCCTCCCAAGTAGCTGGGACTACAGGTGCATGCCACCATGCCCAGCTAATTTTTTGTATTTTTAGTAGAGACTTGGTTTCACTGCGTTAGCCAGGCTGGTCTCCATCTCCTGACCTCGTGATCTGCCCACCTGGGCCTCTCAGAGTGCTAGTATTACAGGCTTGAGCCACCGTGCCCGGCCAGTAAAATCTTTCTTAATTAAACAGACTTATATTGTGCAACTATAATAGAATATGTGATATCTAAATTCAAAGGGTGAGAGAATTATATAAGTTATTGCATATGCCTAAACTTATGTACCAAAACGTGCTATGTACATGCACACATCTAAGTGTACTAGGCTTTCATCAGAAGTCCCTTTTAGATTTCTGCAGCTGCTTTGTTCCTTTCTCTAGAACCCTTATAATTATAAAAATATATTTATATAAATTCAAAAAATCTTAATATATATAGTTACATCTATTTGATATATATTTACATGTGTATTACAGTGATGTATTTCTGATGAATGTTTTCTAACAACTACAAATATGTGGAATATAACTTATACAAAAAACATTTTGGATGACATAACAACTCAAAAGTAATGATTTCCCACACCGATGACCTGTCTCTACTTCTAATATAAATACAGCATCAGGAAGTATGCTTTCTTAAATATGCTCCCCTTCAGCTGACAGTTTATTGGCTACCAAGACCTATGATAAGGAGCAAATATACATTTCTTTATTTAGACTATTGACCCTTGGGAGAGGTATATTTCAAAGGCAATTTTTTTTCAGGCTTGAGTGGTTAAGCTTTTAGCTATGTAATTCTACAGAGATCATTTCTTCCAATTTTCTTTAATTTTCAGCAAAGTAATCTGTGACCTACTATACCTATTCATTTGGAGAGGATTACAAGGCAATTTCAATTTCCACTGAAGTCTCTGACCCTTATGTACTGGATCATAAGTATCTCATCCAATTGCATTTGTGAGCCAAGAACGCTTTCTACTTATTTGGGGATGCTTCTTTTTATTATTTCCCAAGGATAAGACAGACTTAATGAATGGAAAACTAGTTGTGTAGGAGGATAATAACTTCTAAGGCAGGTTTTCACCCAAGTGCCATAGAAAGGCTGTCATACACTGATGATGATGTGAAACGTGAATTTAGGGCCTATTGTTTAATCTATTGCTCTTTTTAAAACATTGACTTTTTAGTATGGTAGGGAAGCCGAGAAGTTAGCAATATTTCATTATTTCTCAAATAAATCAATTCAAAAGATCATTACCAAAATAGTAAAATTCCACATATTTTCAATATCTGCCAAGTACTAAAACCCAGAGTCATCATGTCATAAAAAAATAGCACTATATTGGAATCCTTTTTGAAATCTTCAGTGCCCAAAATATGGAAGAGATCAGTCAACAAAAATGCATTAAGAGGAAGAATAATAGGATTTATGGATCTACTTTTAGTTTTATTTTGTTTTTGCATTTTCATAACATTTATTGATATGTAGAGATTACTTTTAAATATGCTATATTTTAGCTTATATCTAGAATACATTTCCGGCAAATGAAAATGCACAATGGTAAGTAAAGTTACCAGTACAGATTGACCATTGAAATCCCAATGAGGGTTCCAGGAGAGTGAGCCCTTTGAAAACTCTCTTGTTATGATGGAACCAGGAAAGTCACAAACATGGTGAGTAATATGTTCCGTGAAAAGATGCCCCATGTGTCCAAATGTCTGGAGACACTGGATGATCTGTTTTCCAGAAACAACAGCAGGAGTTTTGAATATGATTCAACAATCCCAGTGAACTTCTATATTCAAAGAAATAGAAATCAGTATATTGACAGGACAACTACACTTCCATGTTCATCGCAGCACTATTCACAATAGCCAAGATATGAAGTCAACCTAAGTTGATTATCAACATATCAACAGACGAATGGATAATGCAAATGTGGGTTATAACACAAAGAAATGCTATTTAACCTTAACAAAGAAGAAATTATTGTCATTTGCAGCAACATAGACAGATCTAGATAACATTACACTAAATGAAACAAACCAGGAACAGAAAGACAAGTATTGTATGAGCTCACTTATAATGAGGAATCTAAAAAAGGCAGAAATCATAGAAGCAGAGAGCAGAATGGTGGTTACTAGAGGCAGGGGCTGGGAGACATGAACAGGAAAAGGGGAGATGTTAATCAAAGGATACGAAGTTTCCTTTAGACAGGAGAAATGAGTTATAGTGATCTACTGCACAGCGTAGTGCCTATAGTTAATAATAATGTATTACATATTTGAAAATTGTTAATAGGTTTTAAATGTTCTCACCAAAAATGAATGATAAACATGTGAGGAGATAATATGTTAATTAGCTACATTCCATCATTCCACAATGTATACATATATCAACACATCACATTTTGCCCCATAAATATATAGAATTATTATTTGTCAATTAAAATCAAAAATAATTTTGAAGGGCAGTGCTTAAATTTCTTTATTCTGCGATATACTACCTATTTGATCTTTGTCCAGTCACCCTGCCTCACTGTACCGTGGTTCTCCTCTCCAAAAAATAAAATGCTAACCAATTAAAGAGAAGCCAGAGAAAAGCAAATAGAAGCAAATTAAAGTGTATTGCATATATGTAGTTAAATTATGAATTATCTATTTGTATGTGAATGGGACCCTCCGACATGCACTCATATTTTTAATATAAAACGTAGCCTAGTGTTCCCCCTTGGAATTATAATCATGTGCTATTTTGAAATCATGTGTCAGAAAATAACTTTGCTCTGAAAATGTTTCATTTTTTTCTTTATTTTTATAGAGTTCTAGACTACTTGGTAATTCCACCTATCATTTGGCAGATTACTTATCTGTGACCTATTGTACCTATTCATTTGGTGGACAGAATCAGTAGATTCTTTAAGTGCAGTAAGATTAGTGATGACTTTGTTTGTCATTACAAACCAAGATTTGTCATCACAAATCAAGATTGTCTTCAGGACAGTCAGTCCCACACTTAGGTTTCAGTGGAATTTGATTTGTAAGAACAAATCAGTGTTTTGGAAATGTCATGTTCTTATTTTAATGAGTTTATAATTAAGCAGAACAGAGGTTGTTTTCTTTGCAGAATCCCACCCACAAGAATTCTATTGATTTACTCTTTAATTATATGAAATAGCACATCAGGGTGAAGGTAAAGCAGAAAACAAATTATGATCTAATCTAAGATGTAGATCTATATTAGAATGAGACTGCTGACCTGTGAAATACATTCAAACAGTATTTACAAAAATCATTCCTATTGTCAAAATGATGAAGAGACATTTTCTCTGGGTGTTGCAGTGGGGACTGAGATAGCAGAAGTCTCCAAAGGTAACTGTGAACTTAAAATGCTAAAATACTTTCCACATATTTGCATTACAAAATGTATTTTTCATTGTAGAAAGAATAATTTAAGTCCTTCAAAGTTTTTTATTATTATTTATAGAGAATATAGGTTCTGAGACAACAGTGTTGAATGTAGAAGAACTCCTGAAATTAAATGCAAGAATATTGAAGATTACGGCTGAGCCTCTTTATAGTTGCAAATGTTATTGCTTTCACTAAAATTACTTTGAGATTGTTATGTTGCCATGAACTTTATTCAAGTGGCAAGCTTTCTCACCCGAAGTACGTTCATCTTTCTCAATTGAAGAAATATCCACATATAGAACAGGTATTTACAATCATAAAGCAAAAAGTTTGTTATTATACTTTAATTATTATACCAGGTCCTATAGATAGCATCCAATGATGTAGCATCGTTCAATGCTACTTTATATAAGACCTGGCATAATTACACATAGGAATTAGAATTTTAAAGTGAACAAAACAATTCCTTTTTTATAAAAGCTAAAAATGGCATTTTAAATGTCATTAACATAAATTAACATATGTGCTAGGTATTGTAAGACTGCCAAGAAGGACTCCACAAAGAAGAGGTAATTATTTTTATATGAATGGCAGCTTATTTTTATAATAATAATTAATCACATATAATCATCAGCTTCATATGATGTCCATTTGTGAAATAACATGATCAGAACATGAAATGTGTGCTAAAGGTAGATAAAATTGGAAATCCAGAATAGTACTCAGTTGGGGAGAACCTTGAAGGTCAAACTAAGCCACTGGATTATTTTTACCTTCTTGGGAAACACAAAAAGTTTTCTGTTTACTTTTTCTACCTCTTGGGGAAATGGCCTGTGTAAAGAATACTTAAGAAGTTTGATCTGAAAATACGTCTGGAATAGTCCTAACTGGGCTGTTCTCAGTTACCTTACTTGGAGATTCCATATGATCTCAAAAGCATTTCAATGATGAAAAGTCTAAAAGAACACATGCCAGAGAATAGGCATGTTAGGAAATGACTCAGAATGTCCCACAACTGATAATGAGGAAGAGGTAGATCACAGGCTAGGCTAAGCAAAATTGTCTGAGGGGTGTGTGGGCAGCTATTACGTTTTGTTTTGTTTATTGTGGGGAGTGTGTGTGTGTGTGTGTGTGTGTGTTTATATAGTTACTGGAGCACAGGCAAGGGCATACATACTCTGGGGAAAAAAATCTTCCAAACTCTTTTTACAAGGTCAGCAGTATTCTCATGCCATAACTAGATAAGGATACTATAAGAAAATAACAGACCAATAGGCCTAATTAATGTAAATGCAAAAACTCAAAAAAACATAAACAAATCAAATTCAGCTTCATTTTAAAAGGATTATACATCATCATCAAGTAAAACGTACCCCTTGGATGCAAGGATGTTCAACATGTGCAAATCAAAAAATGTGATACGCCATGTTAACAGGATGAAAAATAAAAAGCAAATGATAATCTTAATGCAGAAAAAGTATTTGATAATATTTAACATCTTTTCATAACAAAATATTTCAACAAATTATGTATGCAAACAATGTACCTCAACATAATAAGTGCCATATACCACATATAATAAGCCCACAGCCAACATCAAATTTAATGATAAAAATCTGAAAGGTTTTCGTCTACGATGAGGAAGAAGATTAAGAGGCTCACACTTTCTACTTCTATTCAATAGATTACCGGAAGTCCTACCCAGTGTAATTAGGCAAGAAAAAAAAATAAAAGTCTTTTGAATCAGATAAGAAGTAAAATTGACTCTTTGCAGATGACATCATCTTATTTATAGAGAACCATACAGACTGTTGGAAAAAACTCTTAAAGTTAATAAACAAAAATTAATTAAAATTGCCTAATACAAAGTCTATATTAAAAAAATCAGTTGCATTTCCATACTGTAACAAACTATTCAAAAAAGAAATTAAGAAAGCAATCTCATTGATAATAACATTAAAAATAATAAAATGCTTAAGAATAAATGTAAGTGAGGAAGTAAACGATCTGTACACCGAAAACATAAGAAATACATGGAAAAAATGAAAAAGACTGAAATAAATAAAAAAAATCTTATGTTCATGTATAGGAATAATTAATACTGCTGAAGTGCCAATGATAACAAAGTGATTATGTTGTCAAGAAAACTGTATTCTACCATTAATACTGTGTATAAACAATTGTAGGAACATAGAACACTTTTATTTTATAAAATTACTGATTTAAATGAACCATTTATAGTATCTTATAACTTTGAATCTAAAATTCTAGTGTATTATGCCTAAATTACATCTTAAAATTCATTTTGGTGAAATGGGGTTTGAAAATAAACGCATATCTGAGCTAGAATGAGTGGTATTTTGTCATATTTCCAGATATAGTTTACATGCTACAGTGGGTTCCTGGTGTCATTTCCATTTCATGTATAATTGCTTGCATTGGGATCTATGGACACATTCTCAACTGACTTGTTACTGAAACAAGATCAGAGAACCATCTACAAATATGTAGTATTCCAAGAATGTGCATTCTTCTCTTTTGTTGTTTTTATTTGAACTGGAACTCTGACCAATGTACAAAATATGAATTAAAGATGGAATCATTAGAAAAGAGAATGAGATAAAAAGAGATAACAAAAGGAATATACGTTTGCATGACCTTCAACTCAGAGTATACAATATGCAGTTTGCAAAAGAGATTAGTGCATTATCTCGTGATGTTATTGGAATTACTGACTTAGCCTGTACTAAATAACCTTCAGATAATCAAATTACAAAGTTTTGTCTGCAATATCTTCAAGAAACTTAAGAAAAGAGGGAGTTTTAGCATACTTATGTCTAAGGTCAAACAATTCCATTTGAATTTTGAGGAAAACAGTATGAGTGCCGTAATTGTCTTATCTTAGGTAATAACATGTGAAAGGCAGTTTACATTATGTATTTTAGATAAACTATCATAAAAATTCCACTGAATTTTCATGTCTGACAAACCCACATAAATGCCAAAGAAACTAGTTATTATTAATTTGCCCTGTTGTGAAATGATGCCTATAAATTTAATCTCAGATAAAAACATTTAGTGAGAATATTATTAGCTTTGAGAAGTGTAGTGTCCTACAGACTCCCCACAGTGAGTTATCAGATGTGTGTTAAGTCAGCTTTACCACAGAGAATGCTAACCATATAAATTAGTACTTAGTATGAAGGACAATGTTAGGTTAAAATAATAGCGTGAAATCAATTCTATTTTAAAAAAATTAAATAAAATTATACTTAATATATCCTTAAAATAGAAACACATGATTTGCTTTCGTTTGAAAACAATTATTATAGTCTCTCATTTACTGCTTTTTTTGAGTGCCACGAATATTCATTCATTCATTCAAAAAATAAGTACTGGTTGGATGCCAGTACAGCAATAAATATTTAGTAAAATAGTCTCCAAGTCAGAGGATATTACATTCTAGTGTGAGAAAAGAGATAATAAATACATATGTACTTGCATATTGAATATGTCAGTCTGTTATAAGTTTCATGTACAAGAATAGCACAGGGTAAAGGGAAAGAGGCCAATATTAGGAGGAATGGTATTTTTTATAGTATAGTCATACAAGTTTTTTTCTGATGAGATATCATTTGAGTAAATACACAGAAGAAAAATAAAAGTGCTAGTTCTGCAGATATCTGGGGAAGATTTTTCAGGGAAAAAAAATTCTGAGGTATGGGGCATTTAGCGTGTTCAAGCAATGGCAATAAAGTCAACAGCTGAAATTAAATGAGCGAGGGGAAGATGAATGAGGAGTAGTTGAGACAGGTAACAGTGATGCCAATATACCAATGGTCTTATAAACCAGAGAAAAGGTCTTTCTTTAGTACACAGATGTTGGGTTCTGGATACATTTATAACTTTAAAGATTGTATGTGGATAGTGAGGTTTGAAATAGATTATTTAAGGATGATTCCAAGGTTTTTTGTTTAAAGCAACTGGTGACATGTAATTGCCATACAGTAAAGTCAGGAGAATTATTGGAAAACTAATTAAGAAAGTTATTGAGTTCGGCTTTTTTTTTTTTTTTTTTTTTTTTTTGCACAATTTTACATTCCTACCAGCAATGTATGAAGGTTCCAGTTTCTCTAGATTGTCACCAACAATTGTTACTATCTGTCTTTTAAAAAACTTTTGGTTTCAGGGATACATGTGTAGGTTTGATATATAGCTCAATTGTGTGTCACAGGGATTTGATGTACAGATTATTTCATCACCCAGGTAATGAGCATAGGATCCAACACATAGTTTCTCAATCCTCTCCCTCCACTTACCCTACACCCTCAAGTCAGCCCAGTGTCCGCTGTTTCCTTCTTTGTGTCCATGTGGGCTCAATGTTTAGTTCCCATTTATAAGTGAGAATGTGTGGTATTTGCTTATCTGTTCCTGTATTAGTTCACTTAGGGTAATCGCCTGCAGTTTTATTTGTGTCACTGCAAAGAACATGATCTCGTGCCTTTTTATGACTACATAATATTCCATGGTGTATATGTACCACATTTTCTTTAACCAATTCACCTTTGATGGGCATTTAGGTTTCTTCCAGGTCTTTGCTATTGTAAATAGTACTGTGATAAGTATGTGAACGTGTGTCTTTGTGGTAGAATGATTTATATTCCTTTGGGTATATACCCAATAATGGGATGACAGGGTCTAATGGTAATTCTGTTTTAAGTTCTTTGAGAAATCACCACACCACTTTCCACAATGCCTGAACTAACTTACATTCCCACCAGCAGTGTATAAGCATTCTCTTTTCTCTACAACCTCGTCAACATTTGTTATTTTTTACTTTTTAGTAATCGCCATTTTGGCTAGTGTGAGATGGTTCTCATTGCGATTATGATTTGCATTCCTCTAATGATTAGTGATATCGAGTATCTTCTCATATGCTACTTGGCAGCATGTATATCTTCTTTTGAAAAGTGTCATGATCTTTGCCCAGTTTTAAATGAGGTTGTTTGGTTTTTTTGCTTGTTAATTTAAGTTCCTTATATATTCTGGAGGTTAGACCTTTGTCGGATGCATAGCTTGCAAATATTTTATCCTATTCTGTAAGTTGATTGTTTACTTGATAGTTTCTTTTGCTCTGCAGAAGCTCTTCAGTTTAATTAAGTCCTAACTGTCAGTTTTTGTCTTGTTGCAATCACTTTTAATGTTTTTGTCATGGAGTCTTTGCCAGGGCCTTTGTACAGTATGGTATTTCCTAGGTGACCTTCCAGGGTTTCTACAGTTTTAGGTCTTACATTTTGAGTTAATTTTTGTGTATGGTGTGAGAAGTGAGTCCAGTCTGAATCTTCTGCATATGTCTAGCTAGTTATCCCAGCACCATTTCTTGAATGAGGATTCCTTTCCCCATTTCTGGTCTTTGTCAGTTTTGTCAAAGATCAGATGCCCTTAGTTGTGTGACAATATTTTGGGGTTCTCTATTCTGTTTCATTGATCTTTGTATCTTTTTGTGTACCACTGCTATGCTGTTTTGGTTACTGTATCGTTGTATAGTCAAAGTCAGCTGATGTTATGCCTCCAGTTTTGTTTATTTCGCCTAAGATTCCCTTCGCTATTTGGGCTCTTTTTTGATTCCATATGAATTTTAAAATAGTCTTTTTCTAATTCTGTAAAGAATGACATTGTTGTTTGAGAGGAATAGCATTGAATCTATAAATTGCTTTGTGAAGTATGGCCATTTTAACAATATTGCTTCTTCCTATCCATGCACATAAAATATTTTTCCATTTGTGTGTGTCATTTCTGATTTATTTGAGCAGTGTTTTGTAATTCTCATAGTAAAGATCTTTTACCTTTCTGGTTAGCTGTATTACTAGGTATTTTATGATTTTTATGGCGATTGTGAATGGGATTGTGTTCTTGATTTGGCTCCCAGCTTGGATGTTGTTGGTTTATAGAAGTGATATTGATTTTTTTACAGTGATTTTGATTCCTGAAATTTTGCTGAAGTTTCTATCAGATCTATGAGTTCTGGGGCAGAAACTATGGGGTTTCCTAGGTATAGAATTATATCATCTGCAGGCCGGGCGCGGTGGCTCAAGCCTGTAATCCCAGCACTTTGGGAGGCCGAGGCGGGTGGATCACAACGTCAGGAGATCGAGACCATCCTGGCTAACATGGTGAAACCCCGTCTCTACTAAAAAAAAAAATACAAAAAACTAGCCGGGCGCGGTAGCGGGCGCCTGTAGTCCCAGCTACTTGGGAGGCTGAGGCGGGAGAATGGCGTGAACCTGGGGGGCGGAGCTTGCAGTGAGCCGAGATCGCGCCACTGCACTCCAGCCTGGGAGACACAGTGAGACACCGTCTCAAAAAAAAAAAAAAAAAAAAAGAATTATATCATCTGCAAACAGAAATAGTTTGACTTCCTCTCCTCCTATTTCGATGCCTTTTATTTCTTTCTCTTACCTATTTTCTCTAGCGAGGACTTCCAGTACTGTGAGTCTTTCATGTCTTTCTGGTCTATAGATTTTATTATAAGTCACCTCCAGTAGGTCTATAGACAATTTCTCTCACACTAAATTCCACATGTACACATCTAGGAAACATTACCATAACTTACTGTCTTCAAAGCCATAATGTTAATCTTGACTCCAGTAGTCTGGGATGGTTAGAAATATTGATCGTTCAAGATATGTATGTTGTAAGTCATGGACATCAGAAAGTTGATAAGTCTCAGCAGAAGAGAGAAACCAAAACCTTGCCTCCCGGTGTGTTATGTTAGAGGAGAAACTGTTTCTTTGACAGATATAATCTGGTGTCAAAATGTACTTCTTAGAAATGATTGAGATATATCACATTGCTCTCTGCGGAGTTCCTTTGCTAAATGAGGGCAATGAACTCCTCTAAGTTCTCAGCAGCCAGACAGATGTTTGTCTTTTCTAGATTACCATAGCTGCCAATGAATGCCAAAAGTGCTGAGAGAAAAGACATTCTACTGAAAATATCTTTCCTTTCATTATATTTGTGGAAGTATCTAAATTTTTTATCTCTCAGTTATTTTGGATCCTGAATCTTTACCTCTGACTACAGCACCAATTGAAAAGAAGAGTCTGGAAAAAGTAATTTTTAGGAGAAAAATTTGTTGCAAGGATAAAAATATGAATATGTTCAAGAAGTTACCTGATAAGTCCATGGAATATACATATATTCTGGCTCACAAACAAAAAATGGCAGAAGGAGGTACCTCCGTTATTTCAGAGACCATTGTAAATAAGAACGCCCAATTGACTGTTTAAGTACATGTACTGTCCATATTGTCAATAATTTTAAACTAAAATATGCAAAATTTTCACACTTTAGGCTATAATTAAATGTTTCAATTACTAAATGGAGAGGCAATAGAGGTAAACATCAAGACAACTTAAGACATTGTTCATTTATGTGGGGCCTCATAATTTATAATACATGTGTTCACATTTTGTATCATTTAAGTTTCATAAATGATAGATTAACCCCAATTTGAGATTCAGGGAGGGTAAGCAAATTTCAGATTTCAGAAAGTAATAAATAATAGGTAAAAGATTCTGAATTGGGTCCTAGCATAAATTCCAAATCTTACATTGATTCAAGTACTGCATAATTCTTTCCAAATGGAGAACTATGTTGATTGACCACATTTAGCATGTCAAATTTCCATGTCCTGTCAAGACACACCATAATGTTTTAGTCATTCCTTACTTCCATGAATTTGCATGTGATTTCTAGAGTTTGAAATATTATAAATTTGATAAACTTTATATTCTATATTACATAAAGTGTCTTAGCTTAATGTCTGTCGCTATAACAGAAAGCCTGGGATTGGGTAATTTATATTAAACAGACATTATTGAGCTCACAGTCCTGGGGCAAGGAAGTTCAGGAGCATGGTGCTAGGCGAAGGAGGGCTTTCTTGTTCTGTCATAACATGGAGAAAGGGCAAGTGAGTGTGCAAGCCAGAAAGGGTGAACTTGCTCTTATAACAAACCCAATCTTGTGATAGGTAATCCACTCTAAAAATAAGAACACTAATCTATTCTTGAGGGCTCCACCTTCATGACCCAATCATTACTAATTAGGCCTCACCTTCGAACCCTCTTACATTGCAGATTGTTTCTCAAACTTGAATTTTTGGGGGCCACATTCAAACCATAGCACAAAGGCATCCAGTTATTCCAATATTTGAGTCATACTGAGATAAAATTTGTAATATATTTTTCAATTAATCATAAAAAGAATGTAATAATGAATGATGTTTTGCTTGAATAAATTATTCATATATACTTTAAAAATGTCATGGTCTTCCTCAAAAGCTTGCTATTACACTCTGTCTAGACTTGAATGAGACAAAAGAAAAGCAAAATGGGTCCTCCTTTGTGAAAAGACAAGGCAAAAGAAGAAGAGAATTGATTGCATCATGAAAAGGTGGTATCAGAGTTTTTTAATATAACTGACAAAATCTGAATGCTTGTCTAGATTTGAGTAGGCTGAATAGAATCTTTGCCTAGCAGGAGCACTTTATGTTCAAGCATAACTTTTCTTAAAATTTGAGGAAAGATAAAAAATGTATTCATAATTGAGTATTTGTGGCAACTATTCTTAAATATATACATAGTGTTAACTTTTCTGTAAACTTATGTAAAATATGATGTCAAATTTTTGAACTTTGTGCTACTTAGGGACATACAAAGATAAGTTTCTTCTTTCTCTATGACACCAATACAATTTATGACTGTCTTTAAATTTACATTGCCCAGCTGCATTGGTTACCAACTATCTTGTAGGCAAGTTTATCTAAACTGTTCCAATCCCACTTGCAACTTTTCGTTTTGAATATTTTCAACCAAACCACTTAAAATTCAAAAAAATCATACTGTCAAAATAATAATAATCAGCATGTTTGCTAAGTCCTTGTTTATGCTGATTCCTAACAGGATCTTCTTACAATGCAAATATTCTTTACTTCAGGAGACACACAACTGATGGCTGATCCAATGTCACTGAATTCTCCTGGTCCAGGGGTAGGCACCTGAATTTCCAACTTACTTCAGAAAGCCAGAAAAGAATAGCCTGGGCATAACCTGAAGAAATTAACTTTGAGAAATTTCTCTCCCAGCTTCTACCTGGTTCCAGCTTTCAAACCAAAGTCAGTTCCTGACTGTTCCATCTCACTGCCAAACTATTATATAAGGAGTAGAGGTTCTGGGACAATTACATTGCATCCTTATAAGACTAAGTCAGAGGAGCATGTGTCTAATTACAGTCTATCTTAGTGCTGGCTGCTATAACAAACTATATTGGACTGGATAATTTATAAACAACAGAAATTTATTGTTCACAGTTTTGGAGCCTGGGAAATTCAAGACCAGCAAATTGTCTGGTGAGAGCCTGTCCCTCATAGATGACGCCTATGTGTCCTCACATGACAGAAGGGGCAAACAAGCTCCCTTGGGCTTCTTTTAGGAGGACATTAATCTCATTTACAAGGGTGGACCTCTTATGACCTAATTATCCCCCAAAGGCTTAAATCTCAATACTACCACATTGGGAATAGGGTTTCCACGTAAGAATTTTGTGGAGACACAAACATTCAGACCATAGCATTTTATCTAAGTTCAATTTTTGTTTTACTGGTTGAGATAAAAGGTACCTAACACAGGAAAGGAAAGGATTTAATCTGTATGGAGTTATCATGGAATCTTTTAAATTTCTTACTTTCAAACATAAGGTACTTAATAGCTGATTCCAAGTATGCTATTAATTTTATTTACTTTTGAGTAAGTGATAGTAAACACAGTAACATTTGCAAAATTGCCAGTAAACAGATACCAGTTGAATTTTTTTGCTATCTTATCTTATCTTCTCAAGTTGAAGTAAATTAAGATATCATATAGAGCAGTGCTTCTTAACCTAATTGAAGTAGAAACTATTTTTTTATTTATTTGTTTTCTTCTTTAATTCCCAATTTTCCTTTTTTTTTTTTTTTTGGTAGAGTAGAGAGAGAGAGAGAGAGAGAGAAAGAGAGAGAGAGAGACAGAGAGAAGAGATAATGTGCATGTGCTTGGATTTTACACTGAAATCATTCTAGAAATTTCTAAATGCTTCCTCTCAAATTTTGTACTAATTGCATGACAGGCTAGTAACAGTTTGTTGATTGAAATTTGTAATATTAGAAATAATGCCAGAGAATATTGTTTTAAAAACTATTTGTTCCAATAGGTCTATGACACCTTGGAATTCTCTAGTGAAGGCTTGAGTCTTATTTGTTGTATCCATAACTTAAATCGAAAACTGCCTGAGACATAGTAAGTTATTAAAAACTATTATACCTTGAATATATAAATTAAAAAATCAAAGTAGTTTCAAAACACTCAAGAATCCTGAACTTCCCTGTCTTTGGAGAACCAGTAAAAGTAGAATTAGATACTATGGTATTATAAAAATGACAATAACAACAAAAAGTGCATATATTTAATTTCTTACCTCAAATTCTATATACCTCACGAACAGTTGGAATTGAATTAAAATAGCTTTCAACTTTTAAAGGTCATTTGTAGATGAAGTGGGTTAAGCTAGACTGTGAAAATGGAAGGGCCTTAGGTTAATCAAGCCTGTGTTAATTCCAACAGCAGACACTCTTGTGGCACATTCTAGTCTGAACTTTGATAGGACAATTTCCTTTTCTTTCAAATGGGCACACTGATACTTACCTTGTGTATTAACCTGCTAGGGCTGCCATATTAGAACAACACATTTTTTTTCTCTGTCCATGTGTAATCATGTTTGTCTCTCTCATCTGTTAAGCATACAAATCTTATTAGATTAAGACCTTATCTTAAAAATCTAATTTAACATTAGTTATCTTCATAAAGACCTTGTCATTAAATACAATCAAATTGTGGATTACAGCTTCAATTTATGAATTTTGGAGACAACTTTCAATATAGTTCACAACACTTTGGTAAAATTATTGTGAAAAGTTACAGATAATCCATAAGAAGCATGTTTCATAGTATTCACTGCATATTGACCTGTCATCAAGTTATTACCATTACTAATGAAATGTATTGTTACGCTATGTATTGGTTGTTAACCAACTGCAAAGTGATGCATTATGTATTTGCAAATTTCCCTAAAAACAAATACAATTAAATGAGAGTTTTAATAAAGTAGAAAAATGTAAGTTTTTTCAAAAAGGAGTAATATCCATGTTTACTGTAAGGCTAGACAAGAGTTGAGTACATTATAAAAGAACATTAATGACACTAATGATAACAGCAATAGTTTAAATTGGCAGATTTTAAAGGATAAAGTGACGGTCTAGGTTATCTGATCTCACAGTTAATGACATTGACATCTTAACCTCACCTTAGCTTAACACAGTAGTAAGTATCCAGACTCGCTGGAGATTTAATTTTTACCATTTTTTTTTTCCAGAAACAATCATGATTACTAATTGACAATCATATCTTAATAGTGTCTTCATAGTGGTTTTCTTATGCAGCATGAATAATTTCATACCATCTGTATTACTCGACTTTCATAACAAAACTCTGCCAATGAATTGAAAACTAAATGTGCTAATCTATTCACTGCACTGAGCTCATGCATAAAATACAAGAGAATGTTTGAGAAGTTATCTATGTATTTGCATAGGCTTTACATTTTTTCTTTCATTCTTTCCTAAGGCTTTTTACTCTGTCACTTTCCCCACCAACCACCAACATGGCAAGTAGCTGCCTGGACTTCTAGCTGATTCCATTTGTGGACCCACTGTTTCAAATTATTTTTGACTCATGAGTGGAAGGAAAATTTAATGGTTTACCCCATCCTCTGCCCTGGAATAAATGTTTGTGCTTTGGGAAACTTTGCACCACTCTGGCAATTTCCTGTTTCTTCACTCAATATAGGATTCTGATTGCAAAGGCCAAAAGCTAACACCAAGTATCCTAGCAGAGTGGTGAGTGAGTAGCGAAAAAATTACTTATCATTATGTATAATAGTTACTATTCAGGGCTATATTAGTTCTTTCCTATTTTGAGTACCAAATCGACATGGCATTAAGATGAAAGTTGTGATTGTCTCAAAATGTGTTCATTATTAGATTTTGAAATGATAAATCTGCCTCCTTCCTGAGGTAGAACATGCTTCTAGTGCATCTGTAGTGTTCTCAAAAAGCAGGAAGACAATGCTCAGAATGAACAGTGTTTATAGCTCGAAAACTCCTTTGAGCTGTAAAGTATAAAGGATAGATATTATGATCTAGTGATAAAAGGATCAAGTTCAGGGCTTCACCCGGAGGATTTGGGGCATAGAACTTACAGAAACATAAACTGAAGGATGCAGCCAAACAATGTTAGGAGTGAGCCAAGTACAGAAAATTCCCTTATGCAGAATGTCTTCTGCTGATTTTGTCCCCTCACTTTGCAGTTATAATCTCTTCTTACCCACTCCCTGTGCAATAAAAAATCCTTTCCCCCATAGTGATTTTATTCAAAGTGATTCAAAGTGTTTAGCATCAAGCAGATACAGCTCAAATCCCAGCTATTTCCCTGACTACCTGGGTGACGTTGGGCAAGTTTTGTTTATCTTTTCAGAGTTCAAGTATTCCTAACTTGTACAATTGTGATGATGATAGGATTTCTCTTATATCATGGTAACAGGATCAACTGGGTCACTATATGGAAAGTATTTACAACTTTCTTAGCACATAGTAGGTACCAAATAGTGTCCATAAATATCTGCTATTTTCATGTGGAGAGAAACACATAACTGGTTTTTTTTGTTTGTTCGGTTTTTTTTTTTTTTTAAAGACATTAGCCTTTCTTTGGTCACCTGGATCTAAGCTGTCTTGGTTCAATGGCTTTGTTTTTCACCAGCAGGTCACGGCATATTCCTTTTGCCACAGAGCATACAATTACTATGAATACTGGTTTATGACTTCCCTGGGCAGTTGGAATCAAGCTGCAAGATGAGTGTATCTGATAGATAACAAAGTCACTTTCAGTACAACAACAGTCTCTCACTTATATAAGCTCAGATAAATGTCACTAGCACCTATTCAAAGTTTCCATAAAAAGGGGAAGCAGCAATAGTAAGCTCTCCTGGTGAACATTCTCAAGTGGATCCAGCTGTACCTGACCCCTGCATGTCTCCCCGTAGACAATAGAACCTATCATGCCACAGGCATCAACTAACTTTCTGCCTGAGATCACAAATGTGTTTCCTATTTCTTCAAGACCTTTGCTGACTCATTGTGATCATCATCATTATCATTTTTACCATCACCATTATCATCATTAGCAGCAGCAGTAGCAGCAGCAAAACCACCATCACCATTAGTACACTGTAAAAAATGTCCTATGCATTGTGAAAAGAATGGAAACATGTGGCACTTTGTCTTTACTTTCTAGTTGCTTATATATTAGGTGATAATAATATCATAGTAATAAGCCTTGACACGCATGACTGTAGTTCAAACAAGCTCCTGGTCCTCCATATCCAATATGTAACTGCCCATTGAAACATTCTACTTGGCTGCCCAACAGGCAATGCAGAGCATATAAAGACAAAACTGAACACTTAGCCCTTTTCTATCTCTCATTCCTGGTATCTTCTTGTTTCCTGTGTTAATAAACATCATTCCTCTGCAATTGAGTGCCCATATTCAGAATTATGGATAATCCTTAATTCCTCTATTGTTATAATATACATTAACTATATCAGGAAGTGCTATTAGCTCCAACCACAAAGTATATTTTGCCTTTGTTTCATTCCCTCCATCTCTACTACTGTTACCCTAGCGTAAGTCAATATCATCTCCTGGTCTGACTCCCTGCTTCCATCCTTTACTTACAACATTCCATTCATTATCTTCTATGATATAATAATACTTTTTTAAAAAGACATTATAATTAAAACATAATAAATTGCCATTACACTTAAAATAAAATCAAAATTTCTGATTTTCATTGTAAGATCTCATGACCTGGCTCTTCTTAACATATTAAATCTATATTTTAGGGGCTTCGTCTTTACTTAAAAAGTCTGGCCAGGCTGGCTTCCTTTCTGTCTCTCAATTGTAGAAAGCCCATTCTCACCTCAGAGACTTTACACTTGCTGTTCCCTTTGTCTGAAATGCTTTTATCTCCTTACCACCTATCTGGATCTTTCTCTTTTTGCAGTTGTGAGCTCAGATATTATATCAACAGGAGATCGCCAAATTCCACCTTCCTGGCTAAAGTTGCACTCCAGTATCTACCACATTGGTCATCAAAACTTGTAACTTTCTCTTCATATATTCATTTACTCTGTTGTTTGTTTGTTTGTTTTTTGGTTTTTGTTGTTGTTGTTGTTGTTTGTTTGTTTTTCTTTTATTTTTTTTGAGACGGAGTCTTGCTCTGTCACCCAGGCTGGAGCGCAATGGCGTGATCTAGGCTCACTGCAACCTCTGCCTCCCAGGTTCAAGTGATTCTCCTGCCTCAGCCTCCCGAGTAGCTGGGATTACAGGTGCACGCTACCTCACTTGGCTAATTTTTGTATTTTTAGTAGAGACAGGGTTTCACCATATTGACCAGGCTGATCTGGAACTCCTTACCTCAGGTGATCCATCCACCTCCTTTATTCTTTATGGCAGTTCTTCTCATGAGATTGTAGGCTCCATGGAGAAAGGGACTTTGTCTGTATTATTCATGGTTATACGTCCATTCTTAATATAGATAGTGCTCAGGAGATAGAAAGAAAAACAGAAGCCAAATGATGCTAATATAGGGGATTTGTCCCTCATCAATGAACATATATGTTCTTAGGACTTACATAGCAATATAGTTTCCATATTAGGCAAAATCTGCTTCTTTATATAAATATACTAATTTTTAAAAATACCCAGGGATTAGTATATTTCCTTTGACATCAGCACTTATTTTATTTCTACAGTACATTATCCACCTGAATTGAAGAAGCAGAACAAGCCGGAAGAGGAAACACTGTAATAAAATTAAGATCTAGACTCTAATCTTGTTTTTTTTTTTCTCAACGTATTAACCCAGAGTAAACTGTTAATCTTAAAAGAAAATGTTTTTCTTCCATTGTTCCTTTGTAAAGTGGGCATGATCATGCCTGTGTTCAGAAGGAACTGATTCAAAGGTGTGAAAAGAAGACTCACAACTTATTCATATCTTAGAAGCCCCATAAAGACAAGCCTATAGTTTGATGTTTTGCAAAGAAAAGAAAAAGTGATTCCAAAACCAAAGGCAAGAAAAGTGAACTTTCTCAAGCCATTCTAGGCTACTGTACTAAGTGACGTTTTTCACAACATGGAAAGCTGCTTCCTCCTTATGCATAACATCTTCGTGAGGGTATGATGGCCTTTCCATACCAAGCTTCTTGCTTTGCAAACTAATCAGTGGTCCATATGACAGAGCCCGTAGCCAGAGAAGAGGGTTCCTACGGAGCATCACAGTTGCCTGCCTTGAGAAATGTTGCCTGATACTGCGTGAAGAGCTGGTGATTAGAAGGAGTGTTTTGTAATTGGTGACTGCCATAGGCTAAGAACTATACCCAATACTCATTTTCTTGTGACACATATAATGTCATGCAGAGGAAGAAGGAGCTCATTTTAGACTGATCCTGAATTTCTCACTAAACTTAGTGAATGAACCTGACATGAAAAAATGTAACATAAAAGATTAATCAATTAAGTTAATTAAAACATAAAATAGTTAGTGCTTTATTTGTGCTATGCTGTCTTCTAAACATAGGAGGTTCAAGGGGATACAATGTTAAACAAAACACACACAGACCCTGTCCACAAGGAATGTATTAGCTAATGGCAATTTCTCAAATCATTTTCATCCAGTAGCCAAAATCCCCCAAATCCTGAATTCATCATTGTATATTTTTAAATCAATGATAAACTTTTTAAACCTAATATTTTCAGTGACTACTTTGGTAATTTTTCTCAAATAATTCAAATTTTTCACTTAGATTACATGATTCTCCATTATCTATTCTTTCATTATACTCTTTATTTTTAAAATCTTAACGATCACTTAATAAAAATTGGCTTCCATGCACAGTATTTTCATCTTACTTGAGCAAGCAGTTTTGTGATACGTTTGGTTAATTTATCACCTTCCATAAGTACTGAACTTATTTCAATCAGCCAGCAGTTATCAAAATCATCTACTGAAAACAATCCATAATAGAAGATTCTCTCTGTGAGAACCAGTGTCAGTTTTTCAAATGTTTATGTTTATTTGCTGGCATTTAAAATAGAATAAAAGGGCTCAAATTTCTGTGATAGATTGTTGCAGTAACGACCTCCAATTTATTCATGCTGCCCTCTAGCTGTATCTTTAGGGAGAACCTTCCCACACTGACTCTGGACTTGATAAGTAACTTTCTTTGGTCAGTGAGAGAGTAGCAAGAGTACTATAAGCATGCACACGAAAAGAGATGTCTCCTTACTGTTGGTAAACAAGATGTGACTATTCTGCTGGGAGGTAAGAAGGCACGGGCAGTAATATTCAGCATCCTCCTCCAGCTAACTTTCAGCTAGTCCCAGTTTACCTAGTGACTGCTCACAAAGCCAAGAGTGAGATCCATCCAAGATCAGCTGAGCCTGGCCTAAATCAACAGAATTGCCCTGCTGAGTACAGGGTGAGCTAAATAAATGGTTGTTTTCACAAACCACTAAATTTTGGGTGATTTATTCTGTAACAACAGCTAATCCATAAAGTTTCCAAGAGTTTTAAGTGTGCAGATAAGAGTCTATGATGCTGGTGATTCAAAATATTCTTCAGGAAATAAAATTACTACCAAGACTACCAGGTAAACCACTTCCAGAAGCTTGAAGCTTCAAATATAATCTGATATAGTTCAGATTATGATAAAGTAAGATTTGAATATTTTATTTTTTTTTATAAAACACATTTTGAAGAAAATTTTTACAAATTTAACTTTTTATGTCTTTGGACAGTTTTATAGGTCAGATATAAAAGGCATTTAAAATAGTTTTTCTCATAATTTTTCTTAGTTTTAAAAAATAATATGAAGTCCTTTTAAATAATGTTTAGTTTATAGCTTAGGGGATTTTTAAAATATTTCATATTAGATCTGTCCCATGACTCTGTATAAAGAAGTTTTTTGTCATTCAGAGGAGTCTTAAAAAAAACTTTGAAGTAAATTTTAGTACAAGTTCATTTCTTACATCTTCCAAATAAATCTCAAAGAAACTAATAGTTTTGGTTTAGTTTTATACTTTAGACACTAAGCAAAATAATCTTTAAACAACTTCTCGAGTCTCAAAAATATCCTAATATATACAGGAAACTAAAAATAACCAGCCAATAAATGGTAACTGTTTTGTGTCTTGGACACGCTCTAGTAGGTTTTACTCTGTTAGGTATACACAGGGCACATAACATACAAACAGATGTGCAATAAATGGCTACTTAGAACAAAATACTATATTGCAGTATATATTTAATGTAAAATCTTGTGTTTTTGCTTATTACCAAATGAATTTTATCAAATTATTTATTATTGATATTCAATGATGCATAATTGCTTCATGAGGTTTGTTTTATTAAATTAATATATTTCAAAGAATATAAAGGAATACATTTTATTTAAAGAATAAATACATTCCTTTAAACCCAGCACTTTGGGAGGCTGAGGCGGGTGGATTATGAGGTCAGGAGTTTGAGAACAGCCTGGCCAGTATGGTGAAATCCCGTCTCCACTAAAAAAAAAAAAAAAACAAAATACAAAATTTAGTGAAGTGTGGTGGCGCACCTGTAGTCCCAGCTACTTGGGAGGCTAAGGCAGGAGAATCACATGAACCTGGGAGGTGGAGGTTGCAGTGAGCCGAGACTGTGCCACTGCACTTCAGCCTGGGCAACAAAGTAACACCCTGTCTCTAAATAAATAAATAAATAAATAAATAGAATAAATACATTCTAAAACACTGCCCATTTAATGTTTTAATTAACGAGACCTTATTGTCCTTGCAAATTTTTTGGCTGTATGATATAATTTGTAAAATCTACATGAGTTTTCATGGGACTATATTATGAAAATTGTGTTTTTAAGCAATTGTTTTCCTTTTACTGTATTGCTTTCCTTAAAACTTTCCTTAGAACTTGTATTCAGTCAACAAATACTTTTCACAGATTTTGCATGAAAATAGTTTGATTCCTTAACACTGAAATGCAGGGTTAGACTGATAGCACTGGGTAATGATAAATACCAGAACCAATCCCATCGTATTTTTAGGTGATATGCCTTCCTTTGGAAAGCTACCAAACAGATTTTCTTAGAGAAACTCATACATACAGACTATGTTCTCATAGACTATAATTATAAATGGATTTTGTGCATAATCTCTAAAAACTATTGCTACAAAGTTAAATGTAGAGATTGTTCATTAGATGGTTGGTAGGAAGAACTTAAAATTCATTTCTATCTTGTAAGAATTTTTGGTTTAGAATACATTGACTTTCAATTGAAAATAAAAGTAGTAAGATTACATATATATATATATATCAATCAAATAAGTGGACAAAATGGGAATACTAACATACTTATATTTAACATATCTTGATAGACTCTTCTTTATTTGGCCATAAAAGTCACAGCTAACAGTCAAATATTTATTCTGTGCCATACCCTGTGCTAAGTGCTTCATCCTTTTTATTTACTCAAGAAAATTAATTAACTTCATTTTATCATTCTCATTTTATAGCTTGGGTGCCCATGGTAACAAAGCTATTAGTGTTTGGATCAAGATCCAAACCCTCAATGTCTAAGAAAAGCATCATACTCTTTATCTAAGTGGACTTTGTATAGATGCAATAAAATATCCATTCAAATATTTTCTAAAGCTCCAGGTCGCTTGAAGTTTATTTATACTACTATAGATTTTAAGCTGCAATTTCACTGTAGATAATGCAAAGACAATTAATAAAACCAGACAATAAGCAAATAAAGAGGCATTATTTCATTACTATGAAAGTTAATATGTCATTTGTCACTTAAAAAGACATGTGTTTAATTTGCTTGGCAAAAGAGTATAAAGTCTGAATGTTTAATCTCCCTAAATTGTTCATC
Organism: Papio anubis; assembly: GCF_008728515.1. Classification (NCBI taxonomy): domain Eukaryota; kingdom Metazoa; phylum Chordata; class Mammalia; order Primates; family Cercopithecidae; genus Papio; species Papio anubis. The sequence goes on along the minus strand of NC_044978.1, from coordinate 158,126,534 downwards.
ACATTGCAATAGATTTAATCTATTCTTCATCCAAAAAGACCACCTACAAACAAAGCAATTACTATTTGTTGTTATACAGATAATAAAATAATTAGGTATGCCAAGCATAGGAAAGTATGTAATTTTACTGCCATTTGTAAGAGATGATTAGAAGGAATGCTCCACAGGCACTTGAGAATTAATTGAGAGGAACCAGGTACAGATTTGATTACTGGTAATGCTTTTTGGAAGAATCAGGAATTTAGAAGCTATTAATAATGATTTTAAAGATAAAGTTAGAGAAAGACGTGTTACAGATGGGAAAAAATTATTGTTTTGTAGGGAAGAGTACAGAATCACCCTTTGTGATGCTTTGAAATTCAGTCTATTTTTGGTTTGGTATAGAAGTTTGCAGAAAATAATTAACTAAAGATACATCATAAGCAGGTTAACAAATAATGATGAAACTGAAAGAAAACATTTATAATGCAAATATTATAACAACAACAATTATTAATATGGAGAAAACTACCAAAAGAGGCTGAAGTATAAGGAGACATCTTTTTTGGCTTATTTTGTTTTTGTGTAATGATCTGAACAAATTCTCTTTGTAATTTAAGTAGAAATAAAAGCTTTAAAACCCTCTGAAGATATTTTAGTAGAATCCTTCAAAGTCATCCAAAATCCATTCTTTATAGGCAGTGACAGTATAAAAAAAAAATCAGTTTTCTAACTTGAAATACCTATGGTAATACTGTGGATTATTTTTAGTCAATTCTAACTCATGTTATTTTTGAGAACATAAAAGAAGTTTATTGTGTGATAAAATTGGAAACCACAAGATGTGTATTATGTCAGAAAGTGATGGCAGATAAATGTCGGATAAGAATATCTATTATAAAGAGAGATGGAACTGAAATATAATAGACAAGAGCCATTTAAGAAAATAAATTACATCTTATTCAACACTTTTGTGTTCTATCTCTTTGCCTCAGATATTATATGCTGTTTCTGTTCATAAAATGTTATTTAATGCAGCATAAAGGTCCACGTCTACCATTCTATATTTTTTTGCATCACAGCACAATATTAACTGAAGACTGCCTGCTGATAGGAGAGCATGTTCATTCAATTTTTTTTTAAAGCAATATTATTTTCTTTCAGAGATATGCATAAAGAAGACAAAGATTTAGAGTGTGTTACACTAGTTCACTTGCTGGCGAAGATGACACAATCTAAAAGCTATTGCAGATGATAGATTATGACCTACATTGTGAGTCTTACCTAAACCTTACAGTGAACTGGTCAGCTCTTACCAGCAGAACATAAAAGTTACCATTGTTGGAACTCAGTGCATGAAACCCCAAAGCATGACACCTTGGCATGCTGAGTATCTTACACTGAAGGAAACGGAAAGGACCTCAGTAGTGACGTCTGGTTGACCTTGCTTCTTTAATACCCCAAAATAAAGGCCCCAGAAGCAACCTCAATAGCAGCCTTAGTAGCACAGTTTTTACTGACCTTCTGCCTTTCTGTCTGCCTGCCTCATTCTTCCTCAAGTCAAGGCAGAGAAACCAGACTCTCTATTCCCTAAGGGAGACTACAGAAATTAGAACCCCTATCGCCCAAAGCCAGCCATAAAACCCAAAAATATTACTCTAATTTTCCCCTGCCTTTCTGTGTAAGGCCTGGACATAAAGAGATTCTTGTCAGACTTTGTTTGTTAATGGGCCATAAGATGCCCATCCCAGAGAGGGTCTGGCCTTATACCCAGAAAGAAAGAATGCTGCACAGAGGCCAAGGAGAATTGGAACAGACGCACCTTCCTAGGTTTCCCTCTTTAGTCTATTCCTATCCCATCACCGTTCTACATGGCTGCCCATTCTTCATCAAATCTAAGCATAAATTTGGACAGTTTTCCTGTCTCCACTGGGTCTCCATTCTGGAGGCTTTCATTTCATGTAAAACTTTGATTAAATGCATTTGTTGTTCCTTACCTCTGTTAATCTTCCTTCAATCCAGTGGGATTGTTCTGTAGTTATAATCATTCTCGAAATATGTATCTGAAAAATTCTGGAATAAATGTTAACTAAGCACCTGATTCAAGTTTCCTAGCATTAATTTTGTTAGTGGTTAGGTAACTTGTCATTCTTTCAAATTCAGCTAAAAGACAGACTTTTAACTAGATGTCATGTCCTCATCCCTCAAAGTTAGATGCAGGCTATTTTACATATTCTCATAATCCCTCATGCTTGCTCGCAACTTAGAATTTATCAACTAGTATTGTTGTTGCCTATTTACTTGCCTTTCTCCCCTACTAGACTGTATCTTTTGAAGGGACTTTGTCACAATTGTAAAATGAAAGAAAGAGGAAATGCAGAAAAATGTATAGACCAGGAAGAAGAGTGATGAAAATAGTGATACATATGAAGAAGAGAAAGGAATCAAAGTCTATTTCTTAAAATACCTAAAGAAAAGATGGGGAAAACTAAAATTAACAATTTGCACACAGCTATTTATAAAGGATATGTGTTTGGAGAAAAATATACAATGTTAGTAAAGCAGCTGTAATGAAAGATGGAGTTGGTGATGGTTGATGGTTCCCAGAAAAGTCATGATCATTATGAAGATGATTGGGGTAAAAAAGAAGAAATGTAAGGAATAGCATTACATTTAGGGTAGAAACTCTTCTCTATCAGTATTTGTTATGAAAGTTTAAATGTTTCTTTAGTCTTTCAAAAATATAAAGTTTGTTAAGTATAGTAAATTAATTCATACTAGGAGATCTTGGGTAATTAGATTCATGTTTGTGACTACGAAATGGATTAATACAGAGACAATATATAAGATCTTTCAATCCAAAAATCAGAAAGTAAGGCATCTCAACAGCCTATTTAAATAAATAAAACCTGGGAAAACAGTCTTTCTATGCGTGTACATGTTATTAGCACACTTTTATATATTGTTGTATCTTCTTGGTTTACTTTATGCAAATATGTATCAATGATTTCATATAAATGTGACTTATTCATTCATTTATCGATTTTAGTAAAATTAGATTACTCTCCTTGGCTTTTTTTTTTTTTTCCCTCCCTGTTCAAATAAGAGCAGGGAGAGGCAAATGTTCCCAGGGCCACCAACTCTATTTAATGGGGAGTACTACCATCTTGTTAATGAGTGTGTCAAACATATCCCTATAAGATGTCCCTGAGCTACCAAGAAAAGGCCGTAAGAAAGAGGAAACTAATTTTCTTATTAGCCTACAGCAGATTGGGTTTGGAATGATGGGTAAAAATGAAAAACAAGAAATTTTAAAATGCACATAAACTCCCTTAAATCTGTTATTATTTCTTTATTTTCATTGTAATTACCTCTCTGTAATCCATTATTTAGGATACATTTGCAAATTAGTATCCTACTTATATACATTTAAAACATTATATAAATTTTTACAGCTCAAATTTACCTAATAAACACAAACTTGGTTGTGCCTCTTAGATCAACAAATTCATTTAATTAACAAGTCATCGTTAACCTTTTTGGCTAATATTATATACATTTAATGAAAAGAGCAACTTTCATTTTCAGATTTTTTTGGTAAGTATTCATTTCCTGTTGCATTATATAAAAGAGGAATCAGGTGTAATTTTTCCAATAAGATGATGGTCACCCAAGGACCAGAAATATCTTTTGTTCTTTTTGACCTTCAGATTCATTCAAGTCTGCAGTCTTCTGATGTCTTGGTTGAAAAACAACTTTTAGTTATTTGAACTAGATAAGAAAACATCAGAAACGACCTCAATATGCTCTCATCTTTGAGAGAAAAATTATTTTATATCATGACAAATTTGTCTTGGCTGAAAAAGCTCAACAGGACAAAAATATAAGTTCTGCCTTGTGAACCTATTTTATATACAAATATGAGTCAATATGAGGCAGTGCAATATAAAGGTTAAGAGCACAGACTATGAGCAGACACCCTTTGTTTGACTACTAGCTGTGTGATCTTAGGCAAGTTATTTATCACTCTCTCTCCCTCCTTTTTTTTTCACGTGTTTTTTAGAGTTGTTATGATGATTAAGTTAGTACACACTGAATGAGTTAATTTTTGGAAGAATGCTTGGCACATGATAAGCTCTCAGTGTTTGCTGTTACTTAATTTAATGTTTTCTTTTTAAATGTTTAAATTGGCAAATAATAAGTGTTCATATTCATGGGTGCATAGTAATATTTCAATACATATAATTTATAGTGATCAAATCAGGGTAATTAGCATATCATCATCTCAAACAATTATAATACAAGTAATGATAGGCGACATTTAACCGTTAAAACTCCTGGTGGTTGGTGGACTTCAAATGTTGACAAACGACTGATTCCTTTTCATTATTCCATCTTCTACTCTGTTTAATAGATAACATCAATTGAAAGTCAGTGGACACAAAACCAATCTTGTAATGGTTTGTCTTTCCGAAACAACTGGATTACAATGATTCTTCAGCGCTGGTCAGACAAACATAGGAACATTAACTACTATTCTTTGTGTGCTCAATTTTAAAACATTAATATTTTCAATTTGTTTGCATGGACAGTTTTGGGGGATATAAAGCCAGTAGTAAGCTTATAGATTTCAACTGAGTTAATTCTGAGGAATTATATAAATCCATGTTTGCATATGTCGGTGTGACTGTATGCAAGGCACTCTTGAGATGGTAACAAGTATAGCTAAGCTGTAATAAATCATCCCGAAATGCCAAATTCCTCAGAGAAACGATGTTTTTTTCTTCGTGTAAATCCCTATTTGCTCATGGTCTGGAATTTTCAAGGAAGAAGATCCATTTGGGGAAACTCACATTCATATATTTTGGGTTTCCAATTTAAAATCTCCATGTTTGCATATGTGGACGTGACTGTATGTAAGGCACTCCAGAACAAGATCTTCTAACTTGGGAAGACAGTTGAACAGCATCTACACTTACTTTTGTTCAGCTTCTATAATAGACAAAGCCTAAGACAAGACCAGAAGGGCATACCACTCAAGGATAAAAGTAAGAGATGAGTTAAAAGGGCTGAAAAGATGGAATTTGGGAGTGGGGTCAAATCTAACTTATTTGGCTCATTCTTTCGTTTTCTTCCATTTCTGATGTCAGGAAGTGCCTATAACACAATCATAATCTTATACTGTTTTGTACTCTTTAGTAAAACATCATAGATATTGTCCGTGCTTCTTCAATCATGTAAGCTGCTGGTCTTACGCCTATAATCTATCCTGAACAGTTAAATCCTAGTAGGCACTCAAGAAATAAATATGGCTTGGTTCTTTATGCAGGCTTGGATTTTGCTAATAAGGTTCTACAATAAACACATATATTTCCTTTTACTTACTTCTAAATCTTATTAATCCCTTGACTTCTAAGATACATTTAGAGCAAATACTAAATAATGGATTATACCTCTTGTTACATTCCCATTAATCCACCTATCAACTTTATACATTACTCTTAGGAACAAAGCTATCAGTGAAATCCCCTGAACTTAGGAGGTAGTAAGGAGAGTTTACATCACCTAAGCACATTATTTCCAAAGGTGTATAGAAGCCTAGTATTTTAAAGGATCCATAAATATTATTTATTTAATAAATTCTTACAGAGTTCTTACTATGTAGCAATAAGTTCTAAGTATGCTACTGAAGATAACTTATTTATTTTTCATGAAAACTTTATTATCAGTGCTATACTTCTTATTTCATTAATGAGGAAAACAAAGCATAGATTAAGCACTTTGCCTAAGTCATCGGTAAAGTTAAGCATTCAAACTTGGCCAGTTTGACTCAGGTCTATGCTGTATGGCAGGGCTTTGTATTGATTCTCCATCAGCCAGTAGTAGAAGTGCGGTGCTTTGAAAGAATTATGGTGGTCAACTAATTTGACCATTGGTCCTGGTCATTCTTTATTGTTATTATATAATTAATTACTTTCAAAGAAATGTGCATGTATTGGAATAAGATTCATATCCATCTTATTCTTATTGAATAATGAGTGTTTGACCTAGTACCTGGCAAATGGTTGGTGTTCTATAAATATGCATTAATTCAATGAATAAATAAACCCCAAATTCTAGCATACTTAAGTCCTGTAGTCAGCCCTGGGCAACCTATGTATATTAAAAGTCCTTGCTCCATATACACGGGACTTCATCTCACAAATACTGTATTTTCTATCTGTATTTGCAGGAAAAAAAAAAATTGCCTATAAATAAACCAGTGCAGTTCAAACTTGCTTCATTCAAGGGTCAACGTAATACTTCTTCGCATGAGAACATGGCCCTTAACTTTTCAGATTTGGATACTTTTCTTGCTTCAGACTACCTATCTCCTACTAATCAGGTAAGTCTAGTTTCTCCTGGAATAGGTCTTCTCAAATTGCTTTATTTTTTATCCTTACACTCAATATTTGCCCTATTAAAAACATTTTTAAAAGAGTGTTCAGAAAGGCAAAACGGGAGGAAGATATCAGAAAGTTGGGGAGAGCGTTATTCTCTGTTTTCTGTTTGAGCACCCAATCTTACCTCATGGTAGAATGTGTTCCCCACATGCTATAATATATTGCTGAAATACAATGTATTGTATAAATTTATAATCCACATTCCATTCATTACTTTATTCATTCAGCTAACATTTATTTAAGTACTATGATGTGCTGCAAGTACAACCATGAGTACAACAGACAAAATCTCTGTCCCACTGGAGCACATATAAGCAAGATTTTTAAAAAATGATTGTAATATCTGAAATAGCAGCAGAATGACTCAAAAGTGAACTACAGTTAACAACATACTTGAGTTTATTCTCTGGCAGCGATAGTAGTAACAGTAAAAACATTTTTTAATGACCTACTATATAAGGTTGTACTTCTTCCTTATGCCTAATCATCTTGTAATTCCCAGACAAATTCAGGTTACTTCTTCCACAAAAGCAGAACAAAGAGGAAACATGTTCATCATGCAAACTTGGTATATTTCTAAGACTACTGGAGATTGGGCTATTGACATCCATTTGCAATGGAAGTGTATTTTTACTACCCTGCTGGACCACCCACAAAATTGTTGTGTGTAGTGTCCTCTTTATGGGCCCTTTTGCCAAGCGGGTGGGAGTTGGCAGCTGAAATCAAACTGTGGGCTTGCTTGCCAGACAGCTTGATTTCAACCGCATCGAACTCAAAGAAGTTGATTCATCATTCAAGAAGGAACACTTAATTCATCATTCAAGAGCGAACACTCTTTTCCTACTTGTTCTACCTAAGACTCTTCCTTTTAGCTAATTATACACCTAGATTGTCTATTTTTTCCTAACACTCACAAAGTCACCACATGCCGGTGGGAACCTCGCTGAGATTGCCGTTTTTCTTCTAGGTACTTGAACAGGATTTTCGTTATCGTTATCCCTACTTTTCTTAGGATGCTGACTTTACCAGTAAACTCTCCTGGGATTTAATATTTAAATTACTCCTCATATATTCATACATTCTAGTGTCTGTGTGTGTGTGTGTGTGTGTGGTGTATGTTTCTAAATATTTTTTTTTCCTGTCGTTTTCCCTATTTACCTAATGTGCATTTGTTTCCTATTCCTAACAAAGTAGTGACTGAAAAATAAGAAACAATATAGAGAAGTTGGAATGGTGAGGAATTATTGGCCAGGGTGGGGAGCTACAGTGAGTCATAATTTTCTGCCTTGTATTTACATGATCAGATCAACATAAAAAAGGGAACTTTTATAGGTCTTGAGTAACTGAATTACCATTAAACACATGATAGACTTTTAGTTAACTTGTAACCCTACTTGCTCAATGATCGTGATAATGGAAATCATGGCAAAAATAATAACTCTCATATCATAAACTTGCTGAGTTTATTAAATGAGATATCACATACGAAGTTTTTGGCAAGGTGCCTGGTAGATAAAGTTCAAAGAAATTATCTGTTTTTTGTTTGTTTGTTTTTTGAGACAGAGTCTAGCTCTGTTGCCCAGGCTGGAGTGCAGTGGTGCGATCTCCACTCACGGCAGCTTCTACCTCCTGGGTTCAAACGATTCTCCTGCCTCAGCCTCCCGAGTAGCTGCAACTACAGGCGCCCACCACCATGCCTGGCTAATTTTTGTATTTTTACTAGAAACGGGGTTTCACCATGTTGACCAGGATTGTCTCGATCTCCTGACCTCATGATCCACCCGCCTTGGCCTCACAAATGCTGGGATTACAGGCGTAAGCCACCACACCCTGGCCAAAAACATCTGTTTTTAAAGTGTTTATAGGGGCATTGCCACAGTAGGAAAAAAATGAGTGGGTTGCTGGTCAGCAATAGGCTGAGCCATTTCTTGCACCCAGGCTTCTGTTTATCCATAAGAAATTAAGGGAGGCGTTTACGCTCTTAGATGCTTTTTTTAAGCTGAGAGCATAAAAGTGAAGCCCTGGCTGGGAACGGTGGCTCACACCTGTAATCCCAGCATTTTGGGAGGCTGAAGTGAGAGGATCACTTGAGGCCAGGAGTTTGAGACCATCCTGGACAACATGGCCAAACTCCGTCTCTACCAAAAATACAAAAAATTAGCCAGGTGTGGTGGTGGACGCCTATGTTCCCAGCTACTCAGGAGGTGGAGGTGGGAGGGTCACCTGAGCCCAGGGAGGTCAATGCTGCAGTAAGCCATGATCATGCCAATGCATTCCAACCTGGGTGACAGAATGAGACCCTATCTCAGGAGAAAAAAACTAAAAATAAAAAGTAAAATCTTAATTAAGGAAAAGTAAGGAGTTTAGTTTCACTATATAAATTGCCACTTAAAAAGAAGCCAGCCTATGTCACCAGATAAAATGCAGACTACCTACAAATTATAATTCGTTTAAATTTGAAAATATAATTCATATTGGGTATAATATATGTATAAAAAAATTAAAGTTTATCCTGTAATATCTATGCTCACAGGTTGGAAAATAAATGCTCCTGCTGTTTATTTTAGGATGCATCCCCCCAAAAATACTTGGGGCAATGACTTATTATCATGATTACTAGTATTATTATTTTCATTTGTCCTATCAGCTATAGGATGGACATTCCCTAGTAAAAATTGACTAGTGGAATTACTTTTAAATACATTTGGAAAAAAGGGAAAACCTTGAAATTTCCCTACCTGATTTTCCTCTTTTTGACTTAGTAATCCCTTGAAATCTCTGTACATAATCATTCATGTGTAAAGGACACAAGAGATATGATTGTGTAAGAGAGGACATTGTGACTGCCTCTGAATGTCTAATTTTGCATTCCTAAAATCAGTTTCACCCCATATCTCTCAGAGTCATCAAGAGAACAATTGAAATATTTTGGAAACACCTATTCATTTCAAGTTGCAAAAGCTTTATTAAGTTGGCAAGGGCTCCTTTGGCTACAGCAAATCTAAAATGTGAATCAGAGAAGTGTGTTAGTGCTTGCAAAATCCATGCTGTGAAATTATTCCTTTAAATGAAATCAAGTCAGCAAAAATGTAATTCTACGGCTGTTCTATGGTCGTAACATCTACCTCTTATCAGATTTGAATAATTGTTAAGCTTTTAAAGAATAATTCATTTCTATTTTGTTAATGATTTCCTTTTCCATTTTGGCAATGATAATAAAAAAGGAAACCTAGTTCATATAAATCTGTGGTTTTTTTGGAAATTGATAGGATTAGAAATAAAGAAGGGCAGTGTTCCTCTCAAGGATGTCTATAAAGTCAGGTCTTAGTTTTTTGCCTGGAATTTATGTGAATATTATATCAAGATTTTTATAAATGTGCTTGGCACTAAGTCTTTGGTTTATTATAAATTGGTTTGCACATGAAATGCTTTATATAGTATAATAAATTGATTGCCACTGTATATTGGTTTCTGCTTATAATATATTGAATTGACTGAATAATAAATCTTTCTTTTCAGCAATTATTTTTATTGGTGTGAGTAAATTATATTGGTTTCACAGTGAGACAAAATGTTTTGCATCTAAATTATACTTTCTTGGTCAGGTGTTTTTGAGTTTAACATTTAAAGGCTGAGAAAAGCATGTATATGTGAATATTACATTTTTCATGATAATTAATTACATTTTTTTGCAGATAACAGCAGTTTACTTCAAAGTCTCATATTAAAATTAAAGATATCTTATTTAATTTTATCAGATTTTTCATAGTGTATGATAGTTCGTGTTTCAATGTTTGCTGTAGATGCTGCAAAATAAAACAGATTTTATTGTTTTCCTGAACTCGGACCAAAGTGTATGATATCTAAAAAGTCATGACTGGGCACGGTGGATCACGCCTGTAATCCCAGCCCTTTGAGAGGCCGAAGCGGGCGGTTCACAAGGTCAAGAGATCGAAACCATCCTGACTAACATGGTGAAACCCCGTCTCTATGAAAAATAGAAAAAATTAGCAAGACTTGGTGACACGCGCATAGTAATTCCCTAGTTCCAGTTACTTGGGAAGCTGAGGCAGGAAAATCGCTTGACGGGAGGCGGAGGTTGCAGTGAACTGAGATTGCGCCACTGCATTCCAGCCTGGGCAACAAAAGCAAAGCTCCGTCTAAAAAATAGTAATAATAATAATAATAAAAAGTAACCCTCTCAGTAAAATATAACGAAGAATACTGTGAGAATTATGGCTTTCAAAAGTGATAGGAACACCCTCAACTTTTGAGATAGAGTATTTGATACAGTATGGCTACGTTTAATAATAATATGATATTGTATTACTTTTGGGATTCTTTGTTAAAGGTTTGGTTTACATAGCTTTTTAAATGTGAAGATTCTTTCGTTTCCTCAGTTTGTAAGATTCTATAATTCTAAACACAGCAGTAATTAAGCAACTGCTGTGTGACTTCAAGGTGTTTGCTTGGTAGTAACCTGAGGTATATATGGAAGCAAAAGATTGTAAAATGGTAATACAGATGTTGTGACACAAAGAAGTACAGATAAAATAAGAAAACAAAGGAATTAATAGTCATTTCATCGCAAGAAGGAGGTTGGAAAGATTTCAAAATATGATAGAAAGTCTTCTTTTTACAGGGAACTGACACTAGTCAGGAAGGGCTGCATAGAATGTAAGGTAGTAGAGAGACTGGGGAAGTTCAGCATATCGTGCCTGGCTACAGTCTCCGTTAAGTTTTATCTGAGAAAGTGACATCATCAGATTTGTAATTTCTGGGATGTACTATGTTTGGAATATATGAGAAATCTAGAGTGGGGTGTAGGAAGATTAATGGGGATAAATTTGCCATAATGTAGATGAACTGTGATAAGTATTTAAATTAAGGTATGGGCTTGAAAATAGTAGAGAACAGATGAATTCAAACAGCACAAAGAAGAAATCTATAGGGCTGAGTGACTCTTTAGAGGTAGAAGGTCGCATAAAGACCTAAGCATATGACTAAATTGTAGTGCATTCACTAATGCCTGGAATACAGGAGGAAAAATATGTTCAGGATTAAACAGATGTGTCTGTGTAGTTCAATGGGATTAATAGACCCCAAGTGGACAGGCCAATTGGATATAGGGTTTGGAGTGAAAAATTATGCCCAATTGATGATTTAACTGTGCATAAGAGTGTAAAGAAAGGACACATGTTTTAAAGTCTGAAAATAAAACTCTGTAAAGAGAGAATACAAAAAATGATAAAGAACCAGAGATAAATCTTTGAATAATGCTGACAATTAAGTGCCAGGCAGAAGAAAAGTATTAGGTAAAATATTATTAATTACCCCTTGGTATTCATTCTATTATTATTTTATGTCAGAAACTCTGAGTTTAGTTAACCCAGATAGAAGCACATTATTTTTATTTTTATTTTTATTTTTTGTTATTTATTTATTTATTTATTTTTATTTATTTTGGAGACGGAGTCTTTGCCTATCTTTGAAGTGTTATGTTGAAGAAATGTTGTTTATCTTTTTTATCATCTTTAAATGACTGTGCTTTGGAGTCCATGTCTGCCACAACTTAGGTTGTACCGCAAATAATACAAATATTTAAATCAAGGAAGTGGGACAGATAACGTCTTAATTACCATAGAGTAATCTAAAAGTTTGAAAACTAGTCAAGCTTGCTATTGTAGTTATATATTTAAACTTTTATTAGTTGCTATACTTGGCATGAGAAGTGGGAAGTATTACTTTGATTCTTAAAAAAAAATTTCGGTTTCTTTGGAGCCTAGTGTAAAGGTACACCAAACTAGCTTTGCATCAGAACCACGTGAAAAACTTTTAAATACACCTAGTTTTATTCATGTCCTTAGGAAATTCTGATTAAAATCAATCTTAGAAAGGTAAATATTTATAGAATATAAACAAATGCCCCTGACAAGTTGCTTATCAGAGAGAGTTTCTTATATGCAACATTTCGTTATTAAAAAAAACTAAAGGTTTACAAGACAAATGCAACATAAGACAGGATTGCCATGGGCAGCAACAGTAATGTGTCATGAAATAATATTCAAACCAAAAAGATAATGTAAAAAGAAGCCTCTTTGTATATACATTTAGCCGCCATCAAAGTTTATTTGTTAGGAAGCATTACGCACCAACAGTAGAATATCACATATAAATTGTAGAAACTGTTTGAAATGTAAGGGAAAATTGAAACAGTACATATACACATGGTATTTTAAGCCTAGGAAAGGTAAATAAGCAGGTTTTGCATTTAATTAATAAATGTAGTTCAAACATTGTGTTATATAAACATAGAAAACTTAAAAAGAGAAAAAATTATCAGACACTACATGAGATTTTTAAAAAAGCACCACCACTAATTTAATTTTATTGTATTGTATTCATAACAATTTTTAAAAACCCTTTATTCTTGCATTATCCTTTTATCTTTTTGTATTTAATTCCATTTTGTTAATATCATTTTACATTTTCCCTGTATCTACTAAGTGTGGTTTTTTTTAGCTTTATGTTCTAAAATGGTTACATGGTTAGTATGGCTTCTATATTTGTTAATTAGCTACTTTTATTTATTTATTTATTTATTTTTTTGAGAGGGAATCTCGCTCTCTCTCCAGGCTGGAGTGCAGTGGCGCCATCTCGGCTCACTGCAACCCCTGCCTCCTGGGTTCAAGCAATTCTCCTGCCTCAGCCTCCCAAGTAGCTGGGACTACAGGTGCACGCTACCACGCCCGGCTAATTTTTGTATTTTTAATAGAGATGGGGTTTCACCACTTAGCCAGGCTCCTCTGCAACTCCTCGCCATCATAAGTGATCTGGCCGTCTCAGCTTTCTGGGATTACAGGCATGACTCACCGTGTCCAGCCTTGATTAGCTACATTTAATTAAAATGTCTTTTAATAATGATTTCTCTAGTTAACATTGTCAATTTCAAGATGTTTAACACTGAGTCAAAATTTCTGTATAAAATTATACATTTAAATTTAAATTTTACTGTTCTAAATTTTCATTAAAATGGCCATAATGTGATAATACATTCTAGACTTTCAGAACAGAATAAAATTTTTGTTCTTATACTACCTTTAGAAAAAAAAAATTCTTTAGAAAAGAATTTTTGATATTTGCATTAGATTCTTTTTTAATATGCAATGAAAGTCTATATGTAGATAATTCATGTCTGAAATGTCATAATTTATTTTGGAAGAGTTTCTTAATCCTATTAAAATATTTTTGTAATTGAATGAAGCCATGGCAGCCATAAAATAACCCCTGTCTAAACTATTTATAATATGCACTCTTCACATCAAAGGCACATGCCTCTATATACTGAAGATTATTAATGAAGAATTTGGTACCGATTTGCTTATTTAAAATTGTATTACAAAAGGACTATAGCTGTGCTACACAATAAAATACGTGCTGTTGTTTAAAGTTAAATTAAATTAAATTTAAAATTGTATTTCTGGATCTTACTAGCCACATTTCAAGTGCAAATAGACCAATAGTTTAGCGTCTAGTTTATTGAATGGCACAAGTATAGAACATTTCCACCATCTTAGAAAGGTCTACTGAACATCATTTATCTAAAACAGAGTTTCTAGCAATCAATTTGCTCCATTATCATATTCTAAATTCTAAGTCTGTATAATACACATTATTATACCATGAAAATAAGATTTCCTGGAATGTTACATTTTTGGTAGTGGCAGACAATTTTTTGGTAATGGAAGACTATTTGTAAGGACTATATTAGACAAAGTTAACAGCTTTATTACAACAGGATTCCATAGAGTCTTGATAAGCAAAGTTTAAATATTGTGATTCTTTAATAGGAGATATATTATTTCATGTTCCCAAAATGTATATGACCATAGGACCTCCACATACCCTTTTCCTTTTTGAAGGATCCCTTGTAAAATAACATCTACTTAAATAATATGTTATTTCAAAAGCTATCAAAGAGATAAAAATACATTAAAAATATTTTGGAAAATATTTGCATAGAGAAGTCCAAAATCATCAAGACATTTATATTGTGCTCATTTTAGTCAATTATCCTTCTATTTTATAAAATTTCTCACTGAATTGATGGAGACCTTGCTATAGCCTTTAAAAGATCTATATTAACATATATTTGATGTCATAAATGTCATCAAATAGAGACAAACTTATCACAATGTATTACTACTTACTGATTTAATTAGCTGTATATTTCTAATGCAATAAAATAATAATTTACTTTAATTTACAGAACCCATAAAAAGGGTAATACATTAATTTCCCATCTTCTCACCAATTCATGCCTTGCTCTTCATAAATTCCATCAAAGGTTACTCCCTTATGAAGTCTTTAACTTTTTTTTCAAATAACTGATAAAGTATTATATTGTTATCAGTCATTAATATTTATAAAGTTTCTACTGTGTCTTAAGTAATGTACTAATCTTTTTACACTATAACAAATTCATCCCCATGATGATATTTATAAAGTTAAATGTCTTTACTCATTTGTTATATAGATAACCCAGATATATATATACTTAGGTGTATAAATATATATGTATACCTAAGTGGTTTTTTTTGTGTGTGTATGTGTATATATGTATACCTAGTCACTGAGGGTTTTGAACAAAATTTTTCTACCTTCAAAGACCACATGCTTTCCGAGGTTTTACATTATCCCTCAACCATCACATGATTTTTTTCCCCATTTGCCAACACATTAAAAATATTTTACTGGATGATATGTTTCTGAAATATTTCTAAGTTTATGTCATATTTTCAATAATCCTAGGTATTATTTACACTTTGAGGCTCTGTGCCTCTGTTCCTGATCTTTCTCATATGCACAAAAAATACCAAACATCATTTTAACCTTTTTAAAATTATTCAGTACTCATTCACTGCTCAGGAAAAGTATTCCTTCTTCTAGAATGTCTTCTTTAATTTTCAGATGGAAGTAACTACCAGATCATGCATGTATCATTTATCTGTCCCCATCATCTATTATCTAATGGTTAGCATAATACTTTGCCACCTATTATATTGTTCTTTTCTCACTTTACTGAAATTATATATTTTTCATATTTCTATACCCATGAAATTACAGCATAAGGGAGCTGATGAATAAATATTTGTAGAATAAAACACTGTATTTGTCAAAATTCTTTTAAGGGAGTTTTATATTTAATAGGCTTTTTAAGAGTGGTTTTAGTTTTAAGGCAAAGTTGAGTGGAAGGTAGAGAGATCTCCCATATACCCCTGCCTTCACACATAAGCAATCTTATGTATTGTCAGCATCTCACACCAGTGTAGTACATTTATTACAACTGATGAACTACTATGGCACATCATTTTCACCCAGAGCCCATGGTTTACATTAGGACTCACTCTTGGAGTTGCACATTCTATGGGTTTGTAAAAATTTATAATGACATGTATCCACCATTACGGTGTTACACAGAATAGTTACACTGCCCTGAAAACCTATGTTCTGCCTATTCATCCTTCCCTGCCCCCTAAACCCTGCCAACCATTAATCTTTCTTTTTTCAGAATGTCATATCTTTTTTAGAATGTCATTACCTTTTTTCAGAATGTCATATCCTTCCAATCTCACAGTATGTAGACTTTTCAAATTGGCTTTTTTTTTTTTTAACTTTATAACTATCTTAATAGCTATTAAGTTATTTTACTTAATAAAATACATTTAAGTTTCCTTCGTGTCTTTTTATGATGTGATAGTTCATTTCTTTTTAGCATTGAAAAATATTCCATTATCTGGATATACCAGTTCATTCATTCATTCACCTCCTGATGGACATCTCGGTGGCTTCTAAGTTTTGGTAATTCTGAATAAAGCTGCTATAAATATCTCTGTGCAAGTTCTTGTGTGGATAAAACTTTTCAACTTCTTTGAATAAATACTGACGCGCATGATTGGATCACATGGTAAGAGCATGTTTAGTTTTGTCAGAAAATACCAAACTGTATTCCAAAGTAATTGTACCATTTTGCATTCCCACTGGCAATAAATGAGAATTCCTGTGCTCCACATCCTCACCAGCATTTGGCATACTCAGTGTCCTGGATTTGGCCATTCCAACAGTTGTATGTTAGTATCTCATTGTCATTTTAATTTGCATTTTTCTGATGATATGTGATGTGCATATCCTGCAAAGACAAAAAAAAAATTCTTATGTTTATTGCCATCTGTATATCTTATTTGATGAGATATCTGTTTAGCTTTTTTGCCCATTTTTTTTATTGGGTTGCTTTTTTTTTTTTATTTTCGAGTTTCAAATGTTCTTTGTGGTTTTTTTGTATAATAGTACTCTGTAATTCCTTTATAAAGAGTTTCTTCCACTATGTGTCTTGTATTTTCATTCTCTTGGAATGTCTTTTGTAGAGCAATTTTTACTTTTAATTAAGTTCAGCTTATCCATTCATTCATGGATTGTGCTTTTATTGTTGCATCTATAAAGTAATTACCAAATCCTAGGTCATCTGGATTTTCTCTGTTACAAGTTTTAGGGTTTTACACTTTATATTTGGGCCTGTGACCCATTTTGAGTTATTTTTTGAGAAGAGTATAAGGTCTGTGTTTGGATTAATTTTTTGCATGTGATATCCAGTTACCCCAGCATAATCTGTTGGAAAGACAATTGTTTTTTTTTCATTGTATTGCTTTTGCTTCCTTGCCAGAGATCAGTTGACTAAATGTATATGGGTCTGCTTCCAGGCTTTTTATTCTGTTACATTGATCTAATTTTTTAATTATTTGATAATATAATTTGAGATAGTTTTTATACATCCTCCAAGCTAACTTTATAAATTCAACTTAGCCATGCAATTGAGTGTCAATAACCCATGAAGGCTTCACAAAAGGCAGCACCAACTCAATGGAATTATGTCATGTTCTTCTCTCACTCTCCATGATTTATTGTAAACTATTCTTGCTCTTGTTGCTCACCACATCGTGAGTGACTTTTCACTTCTCCCTAATTTAATGTAAAAACTACTACACACAAAAATGAAATACAATTATTTGTCACCTTACTTTCCTGACCAAATGTGATATGTTTTATGCTGGATTTTACATTTGACCTCGGTAATCTCATAGAGGGCATTCATTTAAAAAATAAAATCTTCTATTTCCTATACCTCATGTTATAGCATTGCAGAAACTCCATTAAATAATGTACTTTTTTCATCCAGTATTCCTTTCCACCCTCCTCTCCATGAGATAATAAAATACTAGAGACTGCTTTGTTAGCTCCTTTGACCTTATTCTTAAACAGTAGATCTAAGATAAAACTGTAAGATGTTTATAACATGTTAAAAATAATTAATTGACTCACAATTTAGTCAGGCAAAAATGTTATTGAGCACCATACACTGTGTTTTATGACATGTGTGCATAGGTGATTAGTTGAATTCTATCACTGAGCAAATGGAAATTATTGCCAAATCTTCTCCAAACCATCTATTGATACCATCCTCAAATATAACTATCAGGAATAAAACAAGAAAGCCCAGGCTGAGTCTAATTGCATACATCTAGCAGTGTGTTTGACAGTTTATTTCATTGACTAAACTGAAAAGTCAATTTATCCAAAAATACTAAAGCATTAGAATGTTTTTACATAAATATAAACCTAATTACAGTAAACACAATATACTTATGAATATCATACTACAAACCATCATAAAGTCAAAAATAATTCCAAAACCCTTTAGGTGAGATTATGGCATGTTTTCACAAGCAGGTGATTATTGAAAACTCATAGCTATAGACTGACTCAATCTGTGTAGGCAGCCCGTCCTCTGTAATTTGATAGAAGTTATTGATGGAACAGTTAAATCTAAGAAACATTGTGAAAATAGTACCATAAATCCAAGCTTTAAAAATAATTTTAACTTTTATTTTAGGTTTGTGGGTACATGTGAAGGTTTGTTACATAGGTAAACACGTGTCACGGGGTTTGTTGTACATATCATTTCATCACTCAGATACTAATCCCAGTACCCAAGAGTTATCTTTTCTACTCTTCTCCATCCTCCCACCCTACCTTCCCTCAAGTAGATCCCAGCATCTGTGTTTTCTTCTTTGTGTTCTTTAGGTCCTGAATATCTTTGTTAATTTTCTTCCTCAATGATCTAATACTGTCAGCATAATGTTGAAATCTCCCACTATTATTGTGTGGGAGTCTATGTCTCTTTGTAGGTCTCTAAGAACTTGCTTTATGAATCTGGATGCTCGTGTGTTGGGTGCATATATATTTAGGATAGTTAGTTCTTCTTGTTTGATTGAAGCCTTTACCATTATGCATTGTCCTTCTTAATGTCTTTTGATCTTTGCTGGTTTGAAATCTGTTTTGTGTGAAATTAGGATTACAACCCTGCTTTTTTCTGTTTTCCATTTACTTAGTAAATTTTCCCCCACCCCTTTATTTTGAGTCTATGAGTGTCATGACATGTGAGATGGGTCTCTTGAAGACAGCATGGCATTGGGTCTTGCTGTTTTATACAGCTTGCCACTCTGTGCCTTTTAAGTGGAGCATTTAGCCTGTTTACATTCAAGGTTACGATTGATATGTATGGATGTGATCCTGTCATTTTGCTGTTAGCTGGTTATTACGTTGACTTGTTCATATGGTTGCTTTACAGTGACACAGGTCTATGCGTTTAAGTGTGTTTTTATATTAGCTGGTAGTGGTCTTTCTTTTCTATATTTAGTGCTTCTTTCAAGACCCCTTGTAAAGTATGTTTGTTGGTAATGAATTCTCTCAACATTTGCTTATCTGAAAAGGATCTTATTTCTTCCTCACTTAGGAAGCTTAGTTTGTCTGAATATGAAATTATTGGTTGAAGATTATTTTCTTTAAGAATGTTGAATATAGACCGTCAATCTCTTCTGGCTTGTAGGGTTTCAGCTAAGAGATCTGCTGTTCACTTTGTAGGTGACCAGCCCGTTCTATCTGCCTTTAACATTCTTTCTTTCATTTAGACCTTGGAAAATCTGATGAATATGAGTCTTGGGGAGTATCTTCTTGTGTAGAATCTTGCAGAAGTTTTCTATACTTCCTGAACTTGACTCTGGGCCTCTCTAGCAAGATTGAGAAAGTTTTCATGGATGATATTCTGAAGTATGTTTCCAAGTTGTTTGCTTTCTCACCTTCTCTTTCAGGGATGCCAGTGATTCAGATTTGGCCTCTTTACACAGTCCCATATTTCTTTTGTTCATTCTTTTTTATTGTTTTTTCATTTTCTTTATTTTTGTCTGTCTTATTTAAGAGAACCAGTCTTCAAGTTTTGAGATTCTTTCCTCCGCTTGGTTTATTCTGCTGTTAATATTTGTGACTGCAATGTGAAATTCTCGAATTGTGTTACTCAGCTCTGTCAGACCCATTAGGTTTTTTTTTTTTTTTTTTTTTTTATAATGGCTATTTTGTCCTTCGGTTCCTGTATTGCTTTATTGTGATTCTTATTTTCCTTGGCTCATGTTTTGCTATCCTCCTGAATCTCAGTGATCTTTGTTCCTATCCATATGCTGAATTCTATTTCTGTCATTCCAGCCAGTTTGACCTTGTTAAGAACTCTTGTTGGAGAACTGGTGCAGTTGTTTGGAGGACATATAGCACCCTGGCCATTTGAGTTACTGGAGTCCTTGTCTTGGTTCTTTTTCATCTCTGCATGTAGGTGTTCCTTTAATTGTAGTGTAGATTGGGTACAGTTAGTAGAATTCTTTTCTGGATGTTTTTGCTGGGCCAAGGCTTTGTGTAGGGTCTTTAGCTGGTTTCTTGTCTCTAGTTTCAGAGAAGGGTGTGTTAATGAGATATTTTTGGTGTTGAAGTTTTGGGTGTGATCTGGCAAGTGGCACTTAGGCTTATTGGTCAGTTGGTAGACTCTTGCTTGCTTGTGTGGCTCCTCTATGTATCCTAACAGTTGCAGCAGTGTTCCCTCTCAATGCTCTGAAAATGTTGTTCCTCTCCCCCTTGAGTGCTTGTTGTAGATCATGATTTGGCACTCCTGGGCTGCTCACGGTAGCTGTAGGGTGATTTCAGTATTTATGTTCCTTCCCTAGCTTAGAGGCAGCAGAGGAAGGGATCTAGGTAGTGGCCAAGGGTCTTTTGCTTGTCTCCTGTGGACTCCACCTCAGAGAGAAGCAGGTCAACAATCACTCAGTAAAATCAGCCCAGGATGGAGGATCTGTGCTGTGGGGGCAAGGCAAGGATTCCCTCTCTTGTGAGAAGCAGTGGGGTGTGCATGGGACCCTTGGAGACAAATTAGCCTCCTCCCCTGAGTCGACTGCAGTTTGTTAGAGGTGTGGATGAGGCATTTAGGGGTTTTGCTCCTTTGTTAGTCCAACGGTGGCATGACAAGGGCAGTTCCCCTGCAGAGGCATTGACATAGAAGCTTTCAGTTACCCCTGGATGCTCGATCCAAGGAGTTGCTGAGTTGCTACTAACTGTATAGCTCTGGCCAGGGATGGCTGGAGACCCAGGCCTGGAGGACCTGCTGGTGAGGAGTTATGGGAAAGGGCAAACCTGTAACAGTCTGGCCACTTTCCTGTAGGGCTGTTGCAGTATGTTTGGGGCCTGCTCTAGTCCGTAGTTGCCTCAGATTTTCCAGTACTTGGAGGTATCACCAGTGAAGCCTGCAAAACAGCAAAGATGACAACCTGTTCCTCCCTTTGGAAGCTTTGCCCCAGGGAAGTAAGAGCCTGTTGCTGACCTAAAGGCACCCATAAGAAGTGTCTGCAGACTTCAGTTGGGAGGTCCTGCCCAGTGAGGAAAAACAGGATTGGAGATCCGCTTTAAAAAGCAGTCTGGCTACATTTTGATAGGGCAGCTGTGCTGTTCTGGGGGTCCACTTCAGCCCCCTGTTGCCTCAGACACTCCGAAGCCCAAAGGTTGGAACAACTAAGTCACTCAAACAACAAAGATGGTGGCCTACTCCTTCCTCTGGGAGCTTAATCTCAGGGATGTTGCAAATCTCTGTCAGCAGGAGAACACCAGGGACGTTGGAGGCCCCAGTTGAGTGGTCCTGCCGAGTGAGGAGAAGTGGGATGAGGGACCCGCTTAAAGTAACAGTTAGCCTACATTTTGGCAAAGCAACTGGGCTGTGCTGAGGGATCCCTTCTGTCCCCATTGGCTGGAACTCTTCAAAGCCCAAAGACTAGATCTGCTAAGTCACCCAGAGAGCAAAGACGGCAGCCTACTCCTTCCTTTGCGAGTGCCAGGCCACGTGGAATTTCAAATTTCTGTTGGCTGGAGAACATAGGGGTGGTTGGAGGCCCAGTCGGGAGGTTCAACCAGTGAGGAGGTATGGGATTGTGCACCTGCTTAGATAAGCTGTCTGGCCACGATTTGGTAGAGCTGTTGTGCTGTCCTGGGGGATCCCTTCTGCTCCTGGTTGGCTCAGACTCTCCAGATCCCAAAAGCCAGAACGGCTAAGCTGCCCAAGCAGCAGAGACGGTGGCCTGCCCCTCACCCTAGGAGGTCCTTCTTAGGGAAGTACAATGCTGCTACCAGTGGCTTGCTGGAATTCCAAATCAGTGTGTCTTATCTTGTGAGGTGCCATGGAAATGGGGCCTGCAGGCTGTTGCTACTCTGCCAAGAGTCCATGTAGCTCTGTCTGTCAGTCTGAAGGCCCCAGTGGAGTGGTTCACAAGGAGATTTCCTGACCTGAGGGTTGCAAAGAAACACGGGAGAAGCAGAGTTTCCTAGAGTCACTCATTCATTCACCGATTCCCTGGATGAGGGAGGTTCCTTTGGCTCCATCTCCATGCTGCTGCCAGGTGAGCTGGTACCGTCTTGCTTTTCTTCATTCTCTGTGGGGTCAAATTTTTTTCTTGATTAGTCCCAATGTGAGAACCTGGATTTTTCAGTTCAAGGTGTTGTATGTACTTGCCCATTCCATTTCTTTCTGTGAGAGCTAGATATCCATCTCAGCCACTCCCCTCCCCCCCACTTCCCCCCCCAAAAAACTTCTAAATTTCTTCTACTCAAGGTTTTCATGGCTTATTGGATTATCCACCTAGAATTTCTGAGATGTCTTCCAATGCCATCAAGTGTAAGTGTGCCCTGTAGTTACACACAAGTTTTATTTCATGAAGAAGACACCTCAAGTGTCTCCTGGCATCTGTTCTTGAAGCAGACACTTCCTGGCTGTGAGACTTCATATTAGTGGTTGCCCCGAAGGACTGGCTGCAGATGTCATCACTCCCACTTGGTCTCCTTGGAATGGCTATCAGTGTATTCCAGAGCCTGTTCCTCCTGGCAGGAACAACTCTCAGAAGTCCCATTTGGTATGGCTCAGAGACAGTCCCAATGTCTTGTCTACTACAACTTTAGACACCATGAACAATTCTCTCTTTACTCTTGATGTAGTCTCTGTAGGACAGTTCTCAGCATTAGTTTTTCCACAAATTTTCCAAAATCTTTTCACTTCACTCAGAGTTAAATCCACCTCTGTAATAGTGTCTCCGAGGCAACATCAAATATCATTACCTTCTCCTGTCCCTACCTGTTACCCGACACTTGCCACTTTGTTCTTCAGGCAAAGGACATGCCATCCTCAAAACCATTGTACTAGTTATTTCTTTTGTCTTTTTTGGAGCTTAACATTATTGCAATATGTTTTGATATTGTTTCTAAGGCACAATGACTGTGAAAAAAAATAGCAGGAATAAAACAGTAAATTACCATTCAGTATGAAAAAGTTTAAGATTATTTTTTGGTGTAAGGGGTGAGGCGAAAGTACATAGAAAACACAGTCTAACAGGTGGGAGGCTATTCTTTCAAAAAGAAGTGCTGTTTAAGCTGAGGCCTGAAAGATAAGGAGTGGGCAAGGCGAATTTAAAAGGGACAAATATCTTGGTATGGGAACAAGGTACTCCCTGCTCAGACACAAGGGAAAATCTGGTGTACTCTGGGACAGACACATGGTTGCAGCTATCGTAGAACCTAAAGCTTATGGGTTTTTTCTTGGAGAGTGAGGATCAACATATATTGACAAAGATTATTTTACGACCACAATTTTTCTTTCTAAAGGCACGTCATTTTATGAATTTGAATCTGATAAGCAAATACAATTTTCAAAATACATAATCAAGGTCATTAATGAAATTTATTGAGACATACCATTCAGAAAATGAAAATGGAAATTATATATATAAAAACATTGAAGACTTCTTTCCTAAAAGATAAAAAAAATGTACCACAGGAAATAAGATTGATAAAACATTTAATAAAATAGACAAAGAATCTTGTTTTGAGGTGTAAATGTGGACTTTTTCTCATTTCTACTATCTAAGAGCAAATGTCTGTCAGAGATGGGGATTGTATTCCCTTTCTGTTACTGCTGTAATAAATTACCTTCAATTGGCTTCAAATAACACAAAGATAGTGTCTTACAGTTCTGTACGTCAGAAGTCTGACACCAATCATACTCCAAGGGAGAATCCATTTCTTGCCTTTTCCAGCATTGTGTGCCTCCTGTTCCCATTTCTATATCCTCAAAGCCAGCAAAGACAGGTTGAGTCTTTCCTCATCGCAACCCTCCAGCCTCCACTTCATCCTTCCTCTTCCACTATTGAGGGACATTATGAATACATTAGGCCTGTCCAGATGATCTAGCATAATCTCCCTCATTTTGGTGGACTGATTAGCAATCTTCATTTCAGGTAAAACCTTAATTACCTTTGCCATGTGAACTGACATATTCATAGGTTCCAGGCATATGTAGATGATCATCTTTCGGAAGGAGATTATTTTTCCTCTTTCCCTCCTATAAGATAGAGTATTTGTGTGTGTGTGTGTTTTCTTTTTATCTCTATTAAAACATCTAGAGTTTTGTATATTTGTTTAATCTGTTTCCTATCCTGGTAGTAAACAGGTCTAAACAAATTCAGGAACCTGATCATATCCTATACTTTGCTTTTCAATCGACCTATAGACTAGATTAAAAACAGGAAATGAACCACTGATGAGTCACTTTCTACCTGACTTTTTAATATGTGCAGATTGTTATTGCATAGAGAATAATTATAAAACCACCTTTTGTCATCCACTATCTATGCCTCAATATTAATGTTGTATTATCAAGATGCAATATGTATTTTTTCTCATTGAAATGCTCCTGTTTGATGAAGTAGGTAGTCAAATTTGTAAGAGTACTTATTTTCCTCAAAGGGCAAAATAAGTCAGTTTTATGTAGAAGGAAATATGTTTTCCAGGTATACATATTTATTAACTTACTTATATAATTATATAATTTACTTATATAATTAATTTTATCAAATTACATAATTTGATAAAAATATTTGGTCTTTATGCTTTTTCTTTAAGCCCCTTGAGGAATGTGTTGGAATGTGCTAACCTAATTTGGATGAGCTGGATTCTTCATTCCCTGAATCCCCTTCACTGTATGTTCCTGGGATAGAATTGGACAGAATAAGTTGTGGGAGATTTAGAGGTGGAAGCACAAGAAAGCCTTTTTGATTCTAAGAACTTATTCCTCATGATTGTAGGAAACAGGTGAGATGTGTCGTCAGGAGGTTTCTCGTGGTTGTGTTGTGAATGTTGAGAATTGCTGCAGTCCCCCAGGTACCTCTTATACTTTTCAACTCAAATAGTCCAGGTTTTGGCTTTAATCTAGGAATACAGATCTTGGTGATTCAAAGCTCAGCACAAGCAGGGTGGGAAAAAGACATCAGCCTAATTTTGCCATATATTATTCTCCAACAATTATTCTGAATGTTGTCATGAGTCGTTATACTTTTCTATTCATTGTTTTTTAAATTGGAGCACTCTAAGGGCAGTTTTTCTATAGGTATTTGAGGCTCTATTTTGTTGTCATTGTTGTTTTTGTTGTTGTTTTGTTTTGTTTTTTAGTCTGAGTACATCTGTGTGCTTTGTACTTTTAAGGGTTTTCCATTTTTTTATTTTCAAATTTCTTTGAGAATTATTTTTTTCCGAATTGTTTTAAAATTTTATTTAATAGTATCTCATTTCACATCTAGGTATTTAGGGGAACAAGAATTACTTTATGTGCCCTGTCTTCCATGTTTCCAAAGTTTAGTTTCAATATTTATTGACAAAACACACTTTTATTTAAAGGTGATTTTGAGATTAAGTAATGTTTATATACGAAGGGACCCAGAGCCTGCTACAACTCAATTAGAATTATGATGACCTGGGCAAAGTGTTAGATTTTCTTCTTTAAATAGGCTATATTAATATGCAAAATATTATAGTGTACCTATAAAAGGAAAAAATGTAAAATTTTGAGTTTTTTTACTTTTAGATACTTGTGATAAGCATCTATTTATTATTGCCACTTCATTCTTAGTGATTTTAAGATTTTAAAAATGGTTGAATTCCATGTGGAATATTCTGGGATTTCTAAATTCAACTGTATAAATAGCACCTCAAAAGACAGAAAAATTGTAATCATTATTCTTAGAGATTGTGTTGTTTAATACCAGTAAAACATCACTATATTAATCATTGGGATCTGGATCTGCATCATAGGTCGATAATTTATACAGTTGATTAACTGTAAAGTTTTATTTAGACATAAAGATAAAATACAATGCTACATTCTATACCACACTCAAATATTGCCATATTTTATAAATACATAGGTGTGTACAACTCAACGTCAGGACTATTGTTAGATATTTAAAGCACTATAGATACCAAAACTATAACTGCAGACCTATTGAATTTAGCCATCATTATATCAACCTAACTGTATATTAATGTCAATGGCAACAAATCAGTATAGACTTTAATAGATTGTAAAGAAACATAAACCTCCCTTAATATTCCCAAAAGATAGTGTGTCTGCGTATACCACATTAAGACTTGAAAATAGTTGTGACAGTTCTCTCCCTTTTCTCCCTTTCTTCCTTGTTTCATCTCTGCCATTTTTGTTTTTGGGGAAGTAATGGAAATGTTCCGGAAGTTTCCATGCTGAATTCCCCTCATGCTTCATTAGATGTAACTAGGCCAAATATTCCTGCCATTACCAATAAATCAAATGGAACAACAGTGATTGGCTTAACCTTATGTTATGCATGTTTTATCTATGGACCAAGGGCAATGGTTGCCTTCCCTATCTTATATGGTGACAGGTTGGACACACGAAAAAGAACACAAGCAAGGGAGATAAGTCTACTTATGTAGACAACAACTAACAGTGTGGGATGCACATTTTCTAATATTTGTCTTTGCGTGACCAATACCTAAAACCATGCATAAGTGAGTTGCTTATTAAATTTGTCCTGCCTAAGTAGTAAAAACTGACATTCAGTCTGTTCTGCCACCTCTCTATTACAATAGAATATAATGCACTACCCATTTCTCAGAAGATATTTAGTGAAGAGCATTCAATAAACACCAAAGGTGAATTAAACAATTAGGAAGTCATTTCACAAAGGTACAACACTCTTTGCCTAATATGGAAATATCTTCCTGGGTTCACTCAGTTAATAAAAAGGGATGACCTGAAACAGTAAGGGTGTTTCAGGTCAAGAAGGAGGTGAAGGTTTGTAAAAGGTGTACAGTATATGCCAAGAAATGTGTTAGGCCCTTGAAGAATGCTCAAGGAATAAAATGTCCATTTCTTCCCAAACTCTCTAGTGATTTGAACTTTTTTGTAGTTAGGTCATGAATGCCAAAGCAATTCACAAGCCAAAAAAGAGACTCTGTAGTAAATTACAAATATAGGACAGAGAAGACAATGTCTTCCCTGTATATCTTAATTGATTTTAATAATTAACAGAATAAGTTTCTTCCTTTTCACTCAAAATTCATGAATTCTCTGGAAAACCAAATATAAAAGAATGTCTGTTTCACACTAGCTTTTTTCTTATGGCTCTTTATTCTGTTTTTCTAACACCTGCTTTAACATTCTGATCTGAAATTATTATTAAAAAAAAAAATGTGAGGGGACTTAAAAGCAGGTGTATTTTGCTGGCTTTAGATCAGCATAATGAGAAGCTAGAATCTTGTAGACATAAGCTCTCTGTAGCACTTACAGATGTGAGTGCCTGTGTGTGTTTATTATTTGTTTTGCTTTATTTTGTGCTTTTGTATTTGAGGGAGTAAGAAACAATTTAAAAATTACAGGTCTTAGAGTTACACGCACCTGGCTTTAAATTCTGTTTCTGTGAAGAGCAATTAACTTATCTGTTGCCCAATGTCTTCATTTACAAGTGTCTCAAGAGTTTTATAAATCACAAAAAAATATGTATTTCCTGAGACAGTATATGCTAACAAATGGTAGTTACGTATATTTTATTAACTATAGTTCATTGACGGGAGATATAACCATTACTTCAACCTGAAGCATATTATTCAAGACTTATTTTAGCTCTTTAGGATTTTGGACAGCTTCTTAGTTAGATTTTTCAGCTAATATTATTGGCCATTCCAACTTAACAAATTTTTATTTAAAAAATATTTTGCATGGCCAGATTACAGAATGGCTATGTCTATGTCCGTAGTATTTGCTTAAAGATAAGCTTTGATTGTAGAATTTCAATTATAAATTAAAAGTAGAATTAACCTGGCACTCTCACCATATAGTACTCATGGAAAAAGAATGGGCAAAACAGCCTGTCTTTATCAAAATATTTTCTCTAATCAGTTATAATTAACATGAAGTAATAGGATTTTTCTAGCTTTCTAGCTTTTCAAGATGAATTAATTTTGAGATTGCCCACACTCCTAACTTCTGATTTGGAGGAGTGAATTCACCAATTAGGTTCACAGCAGATTAATTAGCTGGTAATTTAGAAAGTTAATCATCATTCAATGGTACTTATTAAGTGTCTTCATGCCCATGAAACTGGTGTTAGAAGATTGATGTGGGAGAATTGAAATCTCGCTTGAAGAAACATTTAAATAGTTTTCACACCCCAGCTCCAACCTAAAAATATATACCCTTGGTGCTCCTCAAGTCTTTTTATCACTATTTAAGAGCAGGTGTTAAACACAATGCAAAAATGTGTAAGAAACATATTACGTGTGTGGAGTCTTCGTAGTTTTCCTTTGAGACTGATTAAAGCATATTTCACATTAAATATTCTGAAATAATTTTCAGCATTCTGTGCACACTGCAACCTTATTTTTTTTTCCTTCTTTCTCTGAAGACTTTTTCATGTTCTGTCTCAGTTCACAGATAAAAATCAATTTTTTGATTTCTTCCTCGTAGCTAATGGAAATTTGTTCAAATCACAAAGCTACTACACGATTTGCCTAATTCAGCAGAAATATATCTGCCTTGGTTCACTCAGTTCAAGAGAAGCCCAATTTGGAATAGCAAGGAAGTTTTGGATCAGGAATGAAGCGAATCTCCGAAGTTTATAAAGTACTCAAAGAAATTGTGACCACCTAAAGCCAACCTATTAGACTTTTAATGTTAATGTCTATGCTTCCCTAAATGTGTATATAACGTTCACTACAAATATGAAAATAAAATAATCTTGTGTATATGCATGTGGTCGCACATGCATAAGCCCCTGAGCACATATTCAGAATTGCCTTTAAAATAATATATTTACATTTTTATGTTCTGAGGACTGCAGAGGGTAGTAAACATTGCTTGGCAAACTGCAAGAACCTTCATGGATTTCTGTAAGCTTCATTTTCTTTCTTTTCTTTACTTTTCTGTATTTGTGAGAGCTAATAAACAATAATGATTCACCTCTAGACTTTGCCATCCTTGAACCATTTGGAAATTACAGACATATTCTTTAGTTTAGATGCTAGGCATAGAAATTTCTCGTATACATAGGCAATTCTAGCAAAAGGCTAACCAGAACAGGTTTTAGTGGTAAAACTCTAGTCACTTTCAGCAAATTTTTTTTTGTTTTTTGTTATTGCTGTTATTGTTGTTGTTGTTTTTAATCCAACCTCTCTTGCACGTGGTGCAGAGCAAGCCTGCTCTCCTTATTCTGGCCTTTGTGTAACTACAGAACAGCAGGCTCAACTCCACCTTTAATCTTACATCTCCTCTTTAACAAAACAAGTAATTACAATGATATTTGCTCCTTCAGGCCATTCCATAGAGGAATTTTAGAACCAACAACTTCAGAGACATAATATCCTAGATCAGCTTGCTGCAATACTGTGAGCAGAAACTTTTGTGAGATTTGCAATCATCTAATTACCTCCTGCAAAGTGAGAAGAGCAGAAGTAGAAGCAGGCAAGGTGAGACGACATTTGGAACACCTTAACAGCCAACAGAGCCTGAATTTCCAGAAACACCGATCAGTGCAACTGGTCAAGATAAAATAGTTCTCAATTCTATGCCAAGAAGTCCACTACTACACTTTTAAAAATGTTTTAAACTACTTTTTGTAGTTAATACATCCTCTTATTATTTTTAAAAAATGCTAGTAGAGGCAAGCTGGATCCTTATATAGAGAACAAAAACCTTCTTTACTGAATTCTATTTCAATTTTTTTAAAAGTGCTTTTCCTGCACATTTCATTCTGTGAGGAAAAAACAATTTTGTGTTGATTTGGGCAAATAACTTCTTGCTTCTGATACTTGCCAGAATCTTATCAGACAAACATAAACACTCTACATATAATTTATTGTCATTTCAACAATCAAGGTTTAAGAAAGGATTACATTTATAATTCATCCATTATGAAGTGCATATTTATATCCTCATACAATTTGTCAGTTGAAGCCTTAACCCCCAAAGAGGTAGTGTTCAGAGGTGGGGTTTTGAGAGATAATTAGGTTGAGATGAGATCCTGAGGGTGAAGCCACATGGTGGGATTAGCGCCTTATAAAAAGAGGAGAAAGAGACTTGCTCTCACTCTCTCCACCATGTAAGGACTCAACTAGAAGGCGACTGGCTGGTCTGTAAACCAGGAAACGGGTCCTTATCAGAATCTGACCATGCTACCCTGGAGGGCAGGAATTCTAGTCTCCAAGAACGATGAGAAAGAAAGGTTAAGCCACCTGGTTTATGGTTTATGGTATTCTGTTACAGAAGCCCAAACTGATGAAGACTTCATCTTGCCTTTAGGAAGACAGCAAACATTTTTATTATAGTAATATTTTTAATTAGCTCATTTTCCTTTCTTTTTTCTGTTTTTTTTTTTTTTTTTTTTTCTTTTTTTTTTTTTTTTTTTAGATGGAGTTTTGCTCTTGTTGCCCAGGCTGGAGTGCAGTGGCATCAGTGGCATGATCTCGGCTCACTGCAACCTCCGCCTCCTAGGTTCAAGAGATTCTCTTGCTTCAGGCTCCTGAGTAGCTGGAATTATAGGCACCCGCCACCACGCCCAGATAATTTTTTTGTATTTTTAGTAGAGACGGGGTTTTACCATGTTGGCCGGGCTGGCCTTGAAAGCCTGACGTCAGGTGATCCACCTGCCTCAGCCTCCCAAAGTGCTGGGATTACAGGCGTGAGCCACTGCGCCCTGCTTAGCTGATTTTCAAAGTTATTCTTAGTGAATTTAGTCAAATGGACAATGCTTTGGGGAGAATGAATGTGATTTAGGTAGAAAGGTTGTGTCTTTGTCAGATGATACTGAAGAAATCAGGGTTACACATGTGTGAAGTTGGTCAACAACCATTGTTTACTGCCATTGAAAGCCTTAGGCTGCCCTTTTGTAAAAGCCTTTTTTTTGTGTGGTTGACCTTGACATTCACATTAACCTGATTTTGTCAGTATATAAACATCCAGCAAGGAAAAAGATAAAGGGAAGTTTGAATCCATGTTGTGATTTACCTTTAGCCCAGACCATAGGGATGCCCTTGGGCCCTGCACTCTCTGTCCACACATTTGTTGGAGAATTAGACTGGAACATAAAATTGCTTCGGTTTGATTTGCCGTGGCTCAACTTTGACCCTACTCCCCTCTGGGGATACCGACATGGAGCTTTGACCACTTACGCTCTTTTTGACAGCCTGTGGTAAATTGCACATTTTAGTAATAATCCACCTCTAAGCAATTCAAAGGTAACTTTTAAAATATCATTGTATATGTAAAGAAAAACAGTGTTTTATTTTGCAGCTTCCAAAGTTTTGTGACACTGATTTCATAACATTCTGGAACCTATGTCAATTTTTCTATTTTTTCCAGGAAAATAACGTATCCACATAAACCCCGCAAAGCTGTAGTACGTCTAATTATATAATTAACAACAAGTTTCACAATAATTGAAAGTATAAGTGGCTTCATACAATTTAAAACATTAAGTATTTCCCTAACTGCACTTCACCACTACCTCACTCTGCCTAAAAGATTAGGCAATGTTTATTACTCCTGCCTGGGAGTGAAATATATGTTCAAGTTTCAAAGGATTTTCTAAAAGAAAAATTTACAGTTTTTGCTTGGGGTATGACTATTCTAAAATATTGTGAGAATATTTTAAAGATAAATTTACATCTGTATTATTTCCTGCGAGCAAGTGAAAAGAAAATGCCTGATGGGCCCTTTTCTTTTTCTTACTGTCAGAGAAAAATCAGAAATTCTATTGGTAAGAAGTGTAAATTAGTATGCAAATGCAAACATGCCTATTACGTTTTTCTAGAGGTTCATGAATTGGCCAAAAACAAAAATTCCAAATTATAGGTAGTTCAGGGATAACTCATGATGCTTGGAACATTTCCCTGTCTTTATAAACTCAGAGTATCTAAACTCTTTACAAAATAAACTGGATTTGTCTCCTTTCTTTCTTTTTTCATGTATTTCCGTCTTTCTCCCAAAGAATAAACCATGTCTTTTTGGTATTTGGTAAAAAGTGAATGTTCCAAGGCATAAAGGACCCTTAAGTGCTGGGAGGAGAGTACAGAGGGATCTGGGGTGAAACCGTCCTCAAGAGCCTTAACCTGATAGTTGATGGTTGCCAACACTATTGTTTGGAAACTAGATAAAGCCTATGTGAAAGGTTCAATATAGAAATATGTAACTTTGCTCAGCATACAGACTATATTGACTGAACCAAAATGTATTTATTAAGTAAATCCCAGATTATCAATGTGCATTGCACATTCAGAATGTAGATAACATACAATCCATGCTGATAAGATACAATCCTTGCTATCTCTGGAAACTACAATATAACAAGTATATTTATTCTTATTCTTTTCTTTAATATTCTGGTTGTGACTCCATTGGTAGAGAACATGTGTAAAGGCATGAAAGACCCTTGGCACTCCCACCTAGAAACTACTCCAGATTTATTTTTTCTACTTATTTTTTCTTCTCCTTTTTCCCATGAGTTTATTTACTTGATTTTTCATTCATTATCTCGGTAATCCTACAGTTGTGCTCTATTTTCCCTGAATAATCAGACTAATTTTTATCTTAAAAAATTACCTGCTCTGAATGACTTGCTCTTTAATGGCATCTTGACAACTTACAAATCTAAGTTCTTGATGAGATCTAGGAGATACTGCTCTACCCTAGCCAGAAACTCACCAGATTTTTATCTTCTTGTCAAGAAAGCAATGTCAATGATTGGGAAGCAAAATTAATGTACATAAAATAAGAAGAAAATAATAACCTTGGGCAAGTTACATCACCCTTCTGGACCTCAGTTTGTACATTGTAAATGAGAAAGAAACGGAAATAGAAGATAATTAAGATAGTACTTATTTACTGATTTCATTGCTACATTTTTATTTTTTATAATATCCATTTGAAAAGTTATTCTATCCTCAGGTTATTGAACTGTATTAGGAATTTTATACTGGGCATGATGGTGTGTGCCTGTGGTCCTAGTTACTTGGAAGGTTGATGTGGGAAGACAGCTAGAGCCAAGGGTTCAATGCCACAGTGAGCTATGATTGCACCACTGCACTCCAGCCTGGATGACAAAGCAACACCCAGACTCCAAAAAAAAAAAAAAAAAAGAAGAAGAAGAAGACAAATTCTGATATTATTGTTTAATTGTTCCAGGTAAAAGAATCAGGATTCAAATTTGACTCCAACTTTAGTCTTTATGTCTCCAAAATTTATGTTGTTCCATTGTATTTCATTATATAAAATATTCTCACCTGGACGCCTACATAAAGTAGAAAAATTTTTTTAAAATCTCTGTTATGACTGTAATGTGGTTAAAGGTCATGCTTAAGAACCTAATCAAATGGAGCTTTGTAAACATTAATTCTGCCATATATTAGCCTTGCAAAGAGAGATCCAGTGGTGAGATTTGAGTGAAAAAAATGAATTTGAAGGTGTAAAAAGCATGAGCAGGCCCTTCAAAGAGGGCAGAGTGAAATAAAAGATGGAGACAGTGAACCAAAGATGGACTTAAAATGTGTAATTTGGGAAATTATAGAGAACATCTTTTTAAGAACAGAAACTGCTAATATTTAAATTTTTAAGTTGTTGTAAGTCATCTTTTTCTCTACATCTTCCTGAATATTGAATAAACTTGGTTATATGAATTGCTTTGCTTCATTTGGAAGGCATGGGGAATTTCTGTTTTCAATTTCTTGGTTCCCAAACTGCAGAAGAGATATGCCTGGGAGAGTGAGAAATTCTGTAAAGTAGTAAAGTAGGAAATAGAAGCTCAGAGCCACTGGAGGCAAAAGAATTAAAGCCCAAAAGAATTCTCAGGGATTTGGGAGAAGCGATTTTGTCTTCCACAGAGTGTGAAATTGCATTTGGAACAAGTATTTCTTTAGGATCTCAAGGATCAGAGAGATTCCCAGCTCTGATATCTAGGTCTTTCTCCCTCTCTGTGTGCGTGTGTGTGCATGTATGTATGTATGTTTGTGTGTGCGTGTGTGTACGTTTCATATAGAAACACACACACAAATACGTGTTTATTTTGTAAGAACCTAGACGCAGGAAGAATACCTACAGACTCAGGGAAGGAAGGAGGTTTCATTTCCCTCATTTATTTTATGTTGTTGTTATGTAATGTATTATTATATACACTTACTTCTAAGTTTGATGGCTTTGTTCATGTTTAGGTCATTTTTCTGTTCTGGATCACACACGTCCATGATTAAATAAAACAGTACTTTCCACAGGAATTTAATCCACCATAAAATTTCCCTTAAAAAGTTTTGGAAAGCTGCCAGGAAGTCTTATTTATACAATGTAGAAAAAGTTTTCCCCACTTATGACCCAGGATTGCTTTGAATGGGGCCCAATACAAATTCGTAAATTTTCTTACAACATTAGGGTCTAGTGTTTTGCCCAGGCATGGTGACTCGCCTGTTATCCCAGCACTTTGGGAGGCCGAGGCAGGAGAATCACTAGAGGTTAGGAGTTCAAGACCAGCCTGGCCAACATGACGAAACCCTGTCTCTACTAAAAATACATAAAAATCAGCTGGGTGTGGTGGCACACGTCTGTAATCCCAACTACTCGGGAGGCTGAGGCAAGAGAATCACTTGAATCTGGGAGGCGGAGGTTGCAGTGAGCTGGGATCATGCAATTGCACTCCAGCCTGGGTGACAGAGCAAGGCTTCATTGCAAAAAAAAAAAAAAAAAAAAAAAAGATTTTTTTGCAATTCTTTTTAGCTCAATAGATAATTGTCAGTGTTCATGTATTTTATGTGTAGCCCAAGATAATTTATTTTTCCAATCTTTTAGCCAGGGAAGCCAAAAGATGAGACACCCCTGATAGATGAAAAACCTTTATCAATACCTATTATCTTACATAGTATTGTCCCATGTCCAAGTAAAAGCTGTCACTTGGCTGTCAATGGCCTATGGGTACCCTGCTCCTGCAGGTGCCTGTTGATGACAGTTAAGCTGAATTAGTTGCTATTGTAAGTCTGCTGATATTGGTTTGCTGACTGCCCATCAGAAACACTGTATATCCACCACCAATCCCACCCAAATCGCTCCTGTTCTTACAAAAATATTTAGCACCAAAGTGATTAACATTTAACACAGAGAGTCCTCAATATTTCAGGGGCTTTATAGCAAAACATAGTTATTTCCAATTAAAAACTGGCTGCCTTGTCATTTTAGTACCCAATCATGAGTTGATGTGCCTGAGGACAATCTGAGTAAGACCTTCTCTGCTGTCCTTAACTATTGATCTTAACCTATTTTCTTCCAAGAAAATGTATGCACCTTAAAAATAATGTATGGTTTCCCTGGGGAATCACTCATCGCATATGTTCTGAGATTCATGGTGTGTGTATTTACTACTAAATTCCCAGAGTGTCTTGAATTCTGAGAATAATCCTACTTCCCTGCAAAACTAAATATGTCAAAACAGCAATTCATGTGAGGAAAAAACCACAATGTCCTAGAGCGCTTAATAAGAGCTGCATGGTGGAGGTGACATGATAATATGAATAATTGGAGGCTGACATTCTTTAATCCTCAAACCCTCTCTATTGCCATTCTTCTCTTAATTATCCATGATTCATGTCACAACTTTGGTTAAAAAATATATATATAATATCTTTTTTGGTGATAAAGTCCTTTAGCTATAATAGATTACAATATGAAATGCAACCACAGTAAATTGTACACATAATAAATTGGTCCTTGGAAGTAATAAATTATATAAAATCAAAGCAAATTGAACATATCAGAATCTAAGATCATGCTACCTAGGTTGGCGTGTTCTTGCGAAGTATGTTTGAAGAGCTACCATTTTTTTAATAGTATGAGATAAAAATGATTAATGATTCTTTAATATGTTCATTAAATAAAGTTATTTTATAAGAACCTGAACACAGGAAGAATGCCTACACATTCAGTGGGGGAGGAAGGTTGCATTTCTCTCATCTGTTTTAGATTATTGGTATTATTTTAGAAACTATGTCTTTATTTTACCACTTATTATATATTTTTATTCCAAATGTAGAGGCAAGGCATTCAAAAGATATTTTAAAAGAGTATAAGTAAAAACTAGCAAAGTATTAAATGTAAAACATGTACTAAGCAATACTTAACATTTGGTAAATTACTAACTGAGTGTGGGGTAAAGTAAATGCCCCTGAGAGCAATAACTTGAGCAAACCATTAGGATGACACTGTACAGCAGATGCACCTGAATGTGTGTTCTGAGCTAGGGAATCCAGGAATCGCCAATCCAGAGATCCATTCCTTCCTCATGAGGAACATCTGAGCCCCTAGCCCATCTCGTGGAACGTGGGCTGGACAGGGAATTTAGGTCCTGAGCTTTTGGTTAAATGAAGGTTGCCAGGTAGAGGTCATTAAGGGAAGGGTTTTAAGTGGAAATGCTATATAAACTGCATGTTCTTTGCAAGTGGTTGCAGATTTTCTGCCCAGCCTGCTGCCACTGGCCTATGTGGTTATGTTGTCCAGCCAGTGACCACCATACTGTGGGAATGGTGGTGACCCTGTCCAGACGACCGCCACTGCCAGTCTTTCCCCCAAAAGTAAGCTCCTAACAAAACCCCATGTCTCATTTACTGCCTCTGGGCCTCTTCTTCGGCTTCTTAAACCTGGCCCCTTCTCCATTGAGGTTAATAGGACTACAGCACAACATGTGGAAAATAATTTTTTTGAGTACCAAGCTGTTTTGGGACAGCATCTGTATAATCACAGGTTGTTATCAAAATCCACATTTTGAAGAAGAGGAAGAAGAGGCTCGGAGAGTTACAAGTAGACTGGCATTTGGATGTTACACAGTCG
The DNA here is from genome assembly GCF_008728515.1 of Papio anubis. NCBI lineage: Eukaryota > Metazoa > Chordata > Mammalia > Primates > Cercopithecidae > Papio > Papio anubis. The sequence continues at coordinate 158,089,481 of NC_044978.1, read as the reverse complement.
GAACCTAAACCTTGTTAATATTGCCATTGTAAGGAAGAAAAAAAGTGATACCTCTTCCTTAGCATGCAAGGTCTATGGCTGACATTGTTATAACAAAAGACAGATTAACAAGAGAAAAGCATAAAGAATGTATTTAATCAATGTCTTACACCACAAGGGAGTCTTCAGAAATAAACACCAAAGAAACAGGAAAATTATATATTTTTATGCTTAGATTCACTAAAGAATGGAGAGCCATTTAGAAATGTTGTTGAACATAAAGGGTATGATCTAATGCTAATAAATTGGGGGATCTTAGGCAGACCCATTTGTTCAGATTCTGCTTGTCTCCTCCTTCCCCCCAGGTATGAGGCTGGTCTCTTTTAGAATGAGAATCTTATAGCCTACATTGAGGAAAGGTAGGTCAGAGGATGACCTCCCAAGGTTTTATAACTTGCTTTGAGACAGAGGAGTTGTAGTTTCTATGATCTGTTTTGAGGGAGAAATGGGAGAATTGGAAAAGAAAGTGGGAGAAAGTGAGGAAACTTGGCTCTGGGGCCCGTCCAATCTTTCAGTTCAAAATAGTTAACATGCCAAAGCAACATACTTTGGGTATTATGTTCTGACCTTCAGTACTGTGTAATTGCATAATTAATTAATACAATTTGTCATTTGACACTGGGCAGGTTTTCCACAATCTGTGTGTTAATTATGCTTTCTGTAAAGTAAATGTAAAAACACTCTAACCTCATAAGAAAATTTTGGGGATAAATTGACTTAATATGTGTAAGATACTTAGAATAATGTTTGGTACTTTGAAACTGCTCATTAGAGGCTATTTTTATTCTACATTTATAAGGAATAATGCAAATTTATCACATAATTATAATAACCTAATTTCCTTCCTTCCTTCCTTCCTTCCTTCCTTCCTTCCTTCCTTCCTTCCTTCCTTCCTTCCTTCCTTCCTTCCTTCCTTCCTTCCTTTCCTCCCTCCCTTCCTTCCTTTCTTCTTTCCTTCCTTCCATTTCTTTCAAATATACTAATATCCAAGATACAGTATTAATATAAACTGCAGCTTCATTTTACTCAATGTGTTGGCATTTTTGTATTTACATGTTTTAGGGTTTTTTTTCTCCACGAAAATCTCATATGGTTATATGTGTGAGGAATCTGCCTTAGAATAGCTGCTTCCCAATAGATTGTTATTACCTGAAACAGTTATTATAATTTTTGCCATTTCACAGATGTAACAAAATGCCTTAATAATGGTGAAAACCACATCCAAGATTATACAATTAACAAGTAATAAAACTAAGACCACTGAGACAGATACCAAGATAAGCCTCAAGCCATTCACATTTCTGTAGGTATTGCAGATACATTTTGTTTGCTGTATTAAATTGTAACTATAGTGTATTTCAAGACAATTTCTTATTCTTGTCTATGTATATTCTATCCTTGATTTTACTTTTAGCTGATTGCAATCCAGGGAGGCAAATCATTATGAGAATTTTAATTGTGTATACTGGGGGGATATTAATTTTTCCTATCTAGAAAAGACAGGAGATTTTTCTTTAACTCAGTGTGGATCATAAAATGGAATAAGCTGTATATATATATGTATATATGTTATCTATGAGATTTATATCAATAATATAGATATCCAATCTATATCAGGTATAGGTATAGATATAGGTATTTGTGTGTGCACCCAGTATGTGTGTGTATATATATGTGTGTGTATATATATATATACCTCTGGGAAAAGGATGCTGCAATATGAAATAATACATTTGCTGGCTGTGATAGCATGAGCTCAGATAAAACAAATGCCTACATATAGCTCCTGATGTACAACATAATGAGTCATAAAACAGTCAAAGTGTGTATATATATACACACACAGACGTATCAATCATGTTAATATTAATAAAGTCTCAGTCACTTAAATAAGTCATAAGACAAATCACATCACTCCCTTGATAAAAACCCTCCAATAGTTTCCCATCACAATTACAAGAAATCCAAAGCATTTAACATGGGCTAAAAGTCCCTACATGATATGGCCCCTGAATGCCTCTACAAATGCATCTCCTATTTTCCTTCTCCTAAATCTCCAGCCATGCTGCTGTCCCTCATGCTGTGGCTTTAACATGACCAGTGTGCTTCTGCCTTAGGGCTTTTCCACTTGCTGTTCTCTCTGCCTTGGGACCTGTACCCAATTTTCCACATGGTTCACTCTCACAATTCATTTTGTCCTTACATTTATTGAGTATGTGCACCAGGTACTCTTCTAAACACTTTAAATGAATTATGTTATGAAAACAAGTTATCTGTTTGGTGACATGGGTTAGGAAGAGTGGCATGGTTTAAGAACACAAGTGCAAAATAAAAATGTCATTTAATGCTATCACAATATCAAAGCAACTAATGAACAGAACTGGAAAATAAATTTAGATGTGCTATTTTGTTAGCTTCCCATTTCCTCATACACACACATTTCTCAGACAGTGTTGTTTGGAATAATGTGTATTGACTCTTACAGTAGACTGAAAAAGACACAACAAGGTCAGACATTTTCAAAGGGAAAGGAAGTTCTGGGGAAGAGAAGTCAATTATATAAACCATTGGTGATTATTATTTCGAGGTAAATAAATGTCAGTCCCATGATATACCTCTGGGAAAAGGATGCTGCAATATGAAATAATACATTTGCTGGCTGTGATAGCATGAGCTCAGATAAAACAAATGCCTACATATAGCTCCTGATGTACAACATAATGAGTCATAAAACAGTCAAATAAGGGCTTTTACTTTGAAGACAAAGTCACCATTAATTTGGAAGGCCGTATGTGTATCCAGGATGGGATCTTGAACTGGAGTAAAACTTTCTGTTTTTTGACATCACCTTCCATTCAATGTTCCCAACTTCTATGGCCATATCCAGGAACCTTGGGGAAAGTAGAGTCCTCAGGGGATTCTTGAAATTAAAAACTCACCTTAAAGCCAGTTCCCCCTGTTTTGTGGATCTTACTTTTAGCTGATTGCAATCCAGGGAGACAAATCATTATGAGAGTTTTAATTGTGTATACTGGGGTGATACTAATTTATTCCCATCTAGATAGGATTCTGGAGAATTTTCCTTAATGAGCTATGCACAAGCTTTTTAGCCAGACAAATGGGGGTTTGAATCCTGTCTAGGCAGTGTTATTATCAGAAAGTTGTCACATTTCTTGTTAAGGTTTGCTTCACTCTTCTCTAAAATGAAAATTATAGCTATTTCATAGAGATTGTATAACAATTAAATGAGACAATTATGTGAACAATTTATCATAGGTCGTGGCAGCGTAGACATTCAATATATTAGTTTTCTTTTCCTTTCATCCTCTTGTAGAATATAAAGTGGGTATTTACCACTCAGTAATCATACAGAATATACCATCCTATCACATCTTTCTATATACATTTTCTACATGGTGATTTTGTCAAAATATTTAATATGAGGCTTCAAGTACTTTATCGATCCTTTATGAACAAAGTAAAGAGGAAACTCCAGCAGTTTCTGTTTATAGCTGACAAAGATACTTTCCTTGACCAAACCCTTTTCAATTCCCCTGAACTCATTTTTTAAATTGGCTCCGTTCTAGGTTACATCATCAACAGCCCAATTTTAGCAAGAATCCCATGAAGTCAGTTTAGTCAAAATTCCTGCCCTTAAGATCTGATCACCCTCGTACTCACAGAAATTCTTCATCCCCATCCAACCCCCAGGTAATGTGTGAAAAACAATTGGCCTGCCTTCAGCCAAAATCCTGTTAGGTTGATTGAGCCAGTATCCCTTCCTACCTTGCTATTTCCTTAGTAATTTTCTGTGTACACACCCTCCCACTGTGCTCTGCTCCTTGGCTATTAATTCCCACTATCCCCTGATAGTATTTGGAGTTGAACCCAATTTCTCTCCCCTGCTGCAATACTCCATTGTAGTAGTCTCCATATGTGTTGTAGTTGTCTTGAATAAAGTCTGCCCTTAGTGTTTTAATGAATGTCATGAGCAATTTTTAAAAATTAACACATACCTAACTGATTCCATCTAGTCCCATATCTTTAAATACCATGTCTGTGTTGAGGGCTCCTATTTTTATTCCCAGGCCTGCTCTTACTCTTCAGCTCCAAACTTGGCTATTCATTTAACACCTAATTGAGATGTTGAACAGTATCTCAGATGAAACCTTGCCAAAAGAATGATTGATTGATCCCTACACCTGCCATTCTTCTACAAGTCTATCTGTCTCTGTAATTGATACAATTTCCACACAGGTGCTCAGCCTAAAATCTGAGGAGAATGCTTCAATGGCCTCCTTGGGTTCACTGCTTTCTGATGGTATCTTCAGTAATCTAACTAAAATGTTATATCGACAAGCAACCATTTCTTCCCATTTTATATGCTAAAATTCTAAACTCAGCTATAAGTCTTTCTTACCTACACTAGGATAATAGACTCCTAATAGGTTTCCCTTCCTTGGCTCTTTTGCACCCTTGGAATACATTCTCTACCCAGATAGAGAAGCAAAGATGCTTCTTCATCACCTTTGCAGAAGCTCCTCCTTTTTAATAGGTCTCATCGTTGGGCCCTGCTCTTGGCCTACTGAAGCTAGTTTTAGTAAAAAAAAAAGAAAAGAAAAGAAAAAAAACATCTCCAAGTCAGTTTAGCAAGAATCCCACCCATTCTTGATATCTGATCATCCTTGATCAAGTCTGTCATCTACCACCTTTGATGTCTGAGTTCTTGGCCTGCCTTTAGCAAGAGTCCTGCTGTACCAGTTTGGCAAGAATCTTCCTATCCTTCATGTCTCTTAGCAATTTTCCATACACTGATTCCCTCACTCAGCTTGTTACCTAGAAACCCTCATTTGTCTTTGCTGTATTGAAAATTGAGCTCGGTTCTGTACTGAAGTCTCTTTTTCCTACCACAATAGTCATCACATAAAATCTGCCTTTATCACCACTAACTGATATCCAGTTTTGTTTCTCTTTGAAAAGGTAACTTTTTCAAATATCACTCACCTCTTTGTTAAAGCTTTTTAACTGTTTCTCAAATGAAATAGAATTAAATAAAATAGAATGAAATCTCAAGACTCTTCACCACAGTCTTCAAGATGCTGCATTATACGAACCTCTCTGATCTTTCGCACATCATATTCCTTCTTCTCCTTCTAGATTTTCATATGGCTGCCCCTTTCTCATCAGTGAGAACTTTGTTAGATGTCCTTTTTCTCAGAAAACCCTTCAAGGTCTCAAAATAAAGAAGTACCCCTTCACTCCCATCACTACATTATTCTATTTATTTTCTTTGTTGCCTTTCTCAGTTTTTAAGGTATTCTTCTTATTAATTCCAGTGCTTATTGTCTGAGTCCTTCCAGTGAAACAGTGCCAGACTTAGTGGATGCTAAATACATGTTTTCCACTGTCTGCCTGCCTGCTTATTCTGTACAGCCAGGAGATGGGAATGATACAGGCAAAATAATAAAACGAAAAAGAAAACACACTTAAAACCTAGAAAAAAAACAACATGCTTTGCTTTTCAATAATGAAAACAATTTTTCAAAGGTTCCCATCAGGGTGTGTCCTTTTAGAAGTGTAAAAGAAATAATATATACAGTAGGATGTAAACATTTTTAATTCAAGGACAGATCTTGGTTCAAAAGGTTGACTAACCTCTTAAAATCCTTAATGTTCTAGATAAAAAGTCACTTTGGGGGGCAATTAGAAGATATACTCATTAAAGCAATTGTACAAAGGCCATACAGCATGGGTATAAGAGGTTAGGCCGTACCATTAAGAAGTAACCTGGAAAACCAGTCATTTGAACGACTTTGCCTTTGAGGTTACCTCACAGCAAGCAGACACCAGACAACTGCATTGGGTTTCAAGTCCAAAGTTAAAGAGCACGATGGAACCCTGTTCTCGCCTCTTATTTAACTATTTCAATCTACATTTCAAGAGAATAGTTGGGTGACATAGAGGTATATCTAAGAATGTTATAAAATGCTAAGGTTATTCAAGTTGTATATAGTATTTGAAACAGGTAAATAGCTTGATAAGAAGGGTAGGGTCTCCTCCTCCTCTCCCATCAATAATATCTAAATCTGGACAAAAACATTGATATTTAGGGTTAAAGCTGAGGGTTTCTATCATAAAATTGATGTCTCTTTTTATGTGATTGCCTATTGTATGTCTAGAGAACAAAATAAGGTTTAAGAAACTTTGAGGGACTTAGGTATGATAGAGATCTACAATGGAGACAGAAAATGATTTATCTTTTTATCTTGTGAGCAAAATCTATAGCAGAGTACAGATCCAAAACCTTATAGAAAGCAATCATGGAGATATATCAGACAAAGGCAGAAGAAAAACGTTCATTTCTCCATGTCTTTCTAACCTCTGCCACCAGTTTCAGAATTAAATTGCTTTTTTTTTTTTTAAGTTAGTAATTTGTCTCTTTGATTTCTCAGTTATTGAAAAAACAACAAAATATCATGTCTGCTGAAACTCAGACAAAACTTCTTCCTTTTCTGAAGGAAAGAGACACCTCCACGGGACAGGTCCTAGAGGCAGAGTTCAGAAATAACACATTTAATAATTCTCTGGGGCTAGATGACCCAATCAATAGCACTGATGGTTTTTCCACATATAAGCCTGATTTTTTTCACCCAACACCTAGAGGCTTAATAAAGCTATGGTGGAAAGTCTGTTTTGAACAAGGCTTCAGTTGACCAAGGTTAAAAGTAAAAGGAAGAAATCATGATTCTGCCCTTTTGAAGCTATTTTTTGTCACAACCAAGTATAAAGTTTAAATTGATATGGTCTCTTAACAATTATATGTAGTTAATATTTACAGCCTTTAAGAAGAAGACAATTTTGTTTTATAGAAGGAGATAGCAACATGAGTTATATCTGTGTATACACTCTTAAATCCTGAGAAAGGTATGAGTCTATGCATTCCTTGTGACCAATGAATAAGCTAATGCATTGAGTAGCTCTGAGGGACCAATTCATGTCAAAGTCAATGCAAATGGAAGTTCTGGGTGTTGTGCACTCTTCTTCTGCTTCACAGTGGTGGGTGGACCTGGCCATATGTCTTAATATCCCTGATAGTTACTAACGGAGCAAGGGTTTGGAACTCTGTAATGTTTAAGCTCCCACATGGTTCTAAAATCACGTGGTATTTTTGTGCTTCTTTGAAACTTTACAGTGTTATCAAGGAGTTGACCATTCCCAACAAAGGAGTTGACCGTTCCCAACAAGAGATTGCAGATTTTAAGGATTAATTCCTTTAATTTTGGAAAAGCCTCTGCCAATAATTTTTTGAATCTTGTCTCTATGTTGTCTATTTTCATTTTAAAATTCTGATTACTTTTAGGTTGAAACTTTTTAGCTATTCTCCATGTCTCTTCCTCTTTTCATTGTTCATGATTTCTCTACTATATAGTATACGCTTTTTCAGACTGAAAAACTGGTTTACCAATTTTCTTATAGTTGGGATTATCCTGTTAACCCTTCAGAAAAGTGATTCATTTAAAAAATTTTTTTCTTCTTTGCTAGAATTTGATTTTGTTTTTATTTTTGTTTTGTAATGCTGCCTGATTATTTTTCTGTTCTCCTGTTACTAGTACAATTTTCAGAGCCACTTTTCCTTTCTTTACACATAGACGTTGTTATACTATGTGTTTTTAAATCTAACATAAGAGATAAATTATAAGCTAAAAAATAATTTCAGTACATTTCACAGAAGATTAGAATTGGAGAATAACTCTAATAATCATATTTGATGACTGAATATATGAAAAAAGTTTCAACTTCTATATTAATCAGGGAAATAGAAATTAAAACTACAATAAGACACAATCTTAAACCTAACACATTGACAAAATCTTTGAACGTTTGATAACATCAGATGACAAAGATGTGATGCAATGAGAACTGTGATGTCAGTTCTGGTAAAAGTGAAATTATTAAAAACAATTTTTAAAATTATGCAGTATCTTCTGCAATGTTTCACATGCCAACTTATACAGTCCAGCAATTTTACTTTATAGAAGGTATGTACTTTACAGTGACTTTAGCTCAGGCCCACCAGAAGATAAACACAAGAGTGACTGAGGTAGCACATTTATAATAGCAAACAAACAAACAAACACCCAAATGCTCAAGAAGAGAATGGATACACTGTAATATATTCAAAAATTGAAAATTATTCACTATTTAGAATGAAAGAACTGTTGCTACACACATCAAGATATACCTCTATTACAAAAATAATTTAAAAAGCAAGTCACAGCAAAACAAGCAGAATAAAAATATATCATTTGGGGATACAACATACGTAGTAACGATACAAAGAACATTAAGAGACGGCCAGGCCTGGTGGCTCACATCTGCAATCCCAGCACTTTGGGAGGCCAAGGCAGCACAATCAATTGAGCCAAGGATTTCAAGACCAGCCTTGGAAACATGGCGAAAGTTCATCTCTACAAAAAGTACAAAAATGAGCCAGGCGTAGGGGTGAATGCCTGTAGTCCCAGCTACAGGCATTCCTGGGATCACTTGATCCCAGGAAGTTGAAACTGTGGTGAACTGTGATTGCACCACTGCTCCAGCCTGGGCAACAGAGCCAGAGCCTTTCTCAAAAACAAACAAAAAACAAACCAAAAAAATCAAGGGAATGTTTAAATAAATAAGCTTCAATTGCTGTCCACTTTTATCTTTGGACAACAGTTAAGGGACAGACAGAACTGCAAAAGTTCCTTTGATTGTGGATCTATAGACGTTCTTGCTAGGCTTCATATTTGTTACAGTTTTATATTTATTAACTCATTTAAAATTAAATTATATTTTTCATATATCATTTTAGAAGAGTAAACACGAAACTATTAACTCTGTTTAACTCTGGAGGAGGATTATTAGATTATAAAGGGCTTTCATTTTATATGCATTATAGATTATCTTAACCTTTGCTCGTTTAATACGTATTTATTTGAAATCTGACTAACTTTGCCAACAAAGTTCTTGCTCATCACACTATTATCCAATCATACTCTCATCTCCTCCTCTTACTGTGAACAGCTTCAGTGATATCTTTCTATTCCTGTAATTTTAGGTTAAGTGTAGTGTGCACTGCCTTTGGAAATGTATCTTTATAATTTTCTCTTTAGATGCATATTCACTGTCTGTTCCTTCCTTCCTCCTTATATTTCCATTATTTGTTAAAGAAATGTGTAATTTACCAATTTCCCTCTTTAAATTACCTGTTTCTTTTGTAGAAAACCTAAAATTTCTAATGATGTTCTTAATTATGAGGTACGTAAGGATGAAGGGAAGGATCCGTTGAAAATCAACTGACAAAAGGCTGACTTACTGAAGAAAAGGCAGGCAAATATATCATTGTTTTGGCTGGATGCAATGGCCAATATAAATTTGTAAGTATTTTTAAAATATTATGGTCTGACATTTTGGCCAGGTGCCATGGCTCATGCCTGTAATCCCAACACTTTGGGAGGCCGAGGCAGGTGGATCACTTGACATCAGTCATTCGAAACCAGCCATGGACAACATGGTGAAACCACGTCTCCACTGAAAATACAAAAATTAGCTGGGCATGGTGGCAAATGCCTTTAATCCCAGCTATTCAGGAAGCTAAAGCAAGAGAATTGCTTGAACCCAGAAGGTGGAGGTTGCAGTGAGTAGAGATCACGCCACTATACTCCAGTCTTGGTGACAAAGGGAGACTCCATCTAAAAAAGAAAAAAAATATATATATAATATATATTTTATATTTTATATATTATACATTTGTATATTATATATACAATATATATCTTATATCTTATATATTGTATATATACAATACAATAACCAAAAAATCAAGGGAATGCTTAAATAAATAAGCTTAAATTGGTGTGTGTCCACTTTTATCTTTGGATGACAGCTAAGGGACAGATGGAACTGCAAAAGTTTCTTTTCAGTTTCACCGCAGTTTCAACTTCTTGGGATCAAGTGATCCTCTCACTTCGGCCTCCCAAGTAGCTGGGACTACAGGCATGCACCACCACACCTGGCTAATTTTTGTATTTTTTGTAGAGATGAAGTTTTACCATGTTTCCCAGGTTGGTCTTGAAATATAAATATATATTTTTTATATATTTTGCATATATTATATATTGTATATATTTTATATGTAGTTGTTTTATATGACACAGGGGCCTTCAGAATGATGACCCAAGGATATAGGGAAAACTGTTTTTATGATTAGCTTAAATTAAGTATGGACAGCTGTGCAGAAATATGATTGGACAAAAAGGGTATCATCAAATACTAGCAGACTGAATGGGGAAAGGCAGCAAGGCCTGTGTGTTTGGATTCTTCTTGACCTTTCTCTGTTGCATTCCATTCTTCTGGGTATGGGCCAGCACCCTCTCTGGGATGGGGGTCTTATGACCTACAGTTAGCTGAATAATTTCTTTGTGGCCAATTTGTACACTGAAAGGTGAGGGTTGGGGCACAATTTAATATTTTTAGATTTTATTGCTGGCTTTGATAAAAAGGGGTTCTGGTTTCTCTGAACTGCCTCCGGGAAGAAGGATTCTAGTTTCTATGGCTCAGCTCTGAGGACAATCAGGGTCCAGAGACAGGAGGGAAGGAGGTTAGAGAGAGCTGCTTCTGAGGTTTTCATTTTGGGGTATTGTTTTCTCAGTCCCAACAGCAGCCTAAACTGGAAGATCCTTTTTTCACTGTAGGGGGGCATCCTGAAAGTGCTAGAAGTTCCACATATCGTAAGCTAATTTAAGAGTATTCCCAAGTACAACCATTTCTTGGAGCCAAAAAAAAAAAAAAAGAAAGAAAGAAAACAAAACCATCTATCTGTGCCCCTGTTACGTGTATTTAAATACAAAGGCCTGCAAATTTCCAGACTTTTCTTAAGTCAATTCCTCATCAATTTTTTTTTAAATGTTTTTCAACTTTATTGACTGAAAATTGATGAATAAAAACTGTATCTGTTCAAGGTGTACAACCTGATAACTCAGAATATGTTTACATTGTGGAATGGTTACCCCTATCTAATTAACACATAAATCACCACAAATAGTTTTCATTGTGCGTACGGGGTGATGAGGACATAAGAGATACTCTCTTAGCAAATTTCAGGTAAATACGATGGTATTATTAACTGTAGTCACCATGCTGTACATTAGATCCCCAGAACTTATTATTTTATAATTAAAAGTTTGCACTCTTTGACCAACATTCAAATCTCCCTCTCAGGATCTGTTATGAGATAATCTCAAGGTCTCAAGAGAAATATTAGACACATTATATTGCTTAAGGAGTGTTACAAAATGATGGTAAAAGATAATGTAAGTATTTATCAATGAAAAAGATGCTAATATTTTTCTGAAAATGTTACCAGAAAGCTGTCATTAAAATGGATGCTCCATAGCTCTCTAAAATTATTCAATTACAATGTGATTTCAGGTACCCAATCCATTTTTTTTTCCTTAAGCTATGAATATTTTTTCCTGAATTGCTTTTCCATGGCACCCAATACATAAGCCAAGTTCTCTTTAATTACCAAGTTCTAGTCTTCAAAGGAGAGTGATTAGAGGAAAACAGGTTGTAGTTGGCTCACACTATTATTTTATTATCTTTGTTTCCTGCTGTGATACAAATGATTTGCTTTTGCTTGCTGACAGTGGCATTTTGCTTTGTGCTAAAAAAGAAAAACTCAGAACACCAGCTGTAAAAGTGTTTGTTATTTCAACAAATTGTAACATCTCTGAAATTCAACATTTGTCATTGTTCCACAGTTCTATGTATGTTCTCTTTCTTTACTATGAAATATTCCTAATACTTAGTTCCTAAAATGAATTAAAAGATAAAATGTGTTATCAAGAATTCCATGGTTATGAAGTTTGAAATAAGTTAACTGAAGTAAGGCTTAAACACATGCTACAATAATAATCACTTCTCATGGTTGAAATCATTCCGCAATCTTTAGGTCATTGCTTCTTATTCCTTGAAAATTTATCTCTTGCTGTAATGTCACTATCCTCACTGCCTGTTATAATTCCAGCTTCTTTCAATATCTAGATTGCTGATCAAAAGCAAACACTCTTGCCTCTCAGGTTCTCTTATTATTCACTTTACCTCAGTTTAAGTAACTCTATGGTCATGATCCGAATCTTGTCATTATAAATAACTGTACCTTTCATAATTTCAATTTCAAATATATCATTTTTTTACCACTCTTCCTTCTCTCTCCAGTCTCTCTTTGAAACTTAGTTCTCACAATATTTTGACCTTATATAAATTGATTTTACCACCATTCCCTATACTTAACTGAGATCCTCACTTCCCTTTTTACACAGCTTAAAAGTCATGATTCACTATTATATCTTCTCATGCATCTACCCTGAGTTCTGTCACCACTCTTACTTTGTCCTAGTACTTTACCAAGACTCCAAACCCAACTAAAACGAAATTATTGTCTTAGCTCTCATTCTCACTTGACTGTCAGGGTAAATGATACACCGTTTTAACAAAGAGACATGACAAATGTAAAGAATTAAACAGGAGAAAGGTTTATTTTTTTTTCAACTAAAGATATCAAGATGAATGGTCCAGCTTAGCATCAATGTTTTCCTCTACTCCTTGCAGACATTCAGGGATCTAGGGTCTCTTTTTGTTCCCCCCACAGCTAGGGCCTTGTCCTCACCTTCCTGATTGGAGCTGGGTCATGTGCATGCTCATGGCTCAATTTATATAATCTAGAAAGAGAGAACATGTAGGTTAACAGTATTATTTTTAACAACTGAAGGAGGAGTTTCCCATATCCTTCTGTTCACATCCCTAGGTACAAATGTAGTCGCATTACTACAGCTAGGTAAAAATAAGCCTTGGAAATACAACTCCTAAATAGATAGACAGATGCACAGCTTAACTTGATTATGATGAAAAAAATTTTGACAGAAAGTAACAGATCTTATAACTGAACAGAGCTATAGAAAAACATAAAATCATGAGAATGTTAACAGATCTTATTTTAAATTTAAGGCTACTGATCGCAAATGGTCGAGTAATGCTGTCTGGCCTTTGTAATATTTTTTTCCTAGGCTTTCTTTTTCACTACTTATTTTACATTCGTCTATAACATTTTTCTTTTCTCTTATATGCTGAGGAAATATTAAATAGAAGCAATCAGAATATTGATTCCATACACCTGCACCACCCCATCTTCTCATCTCTCCGTATTAGCCAATATTGTACTATTTCTTCTTGTTTCTTCCTGTATATGAATTCCCTATGACTGTAAGCCAAACACATCCATGGGTACATTAAACCCCATCTGCTTTCAGCTGCACAAGGATATCTCCCTAGGTATTTTCTCTTTCCTTCTGCATCATCAATTTCTCCCTTTTATTGGATCATCTATATCACCATAAAAATAGATTTTTACCACCTTTAGAATAAAACAACGTGTCTTGATTTCATATATGACAAACAGGGAAACTAGATGCACTATTTCTGCTCCTCATTACGTAAATCTTCTTGAAATAGTGGTCTATTCAAATCATCTTTAGTTCCTTCTTTCTCTCTTTCTCACTCTCTCCTTGTCTCTCTTTTCTTGCCTCCAACATTCCACAAATATTGCTATCCTCAGAGTTATAAATGACTTCCATGTTGCCGATTCTAATGCCTAAATTTCAGTCCTCCTTTTACAGGACCTTTCAGCAACGTTCACCACTATTGCTCTTTCTTCCTAGGAACACTGCAGTAGGCATGCATGATATCAAAATCTTTGTGTTTCTCATGTACTTCACTAGCTAGCTTTTCTCATTCTCATTGCTATGTCTTTCTTACCTTCCTGCTGCTAAAGTCTAGAAGTGACCTTAGACCTTTCAGTTTTTTGATCCACACTCGCTCTTGTAGTAATCTCATCCAATTTCATGACTTTACATATTATTTATATGCTAAAGAATACAGACTTGAGTATCCAGCGAAGCAATCAATACTTCTACTTGGATGTCTAATAAGAATCTGAAATACAGCATGGCTGAAACTATCGTTTTCACCTTCACCCTGAGACCACGTCCTCCCATATGAATTAATGACAACTGCATCCTTCCAGTTGTTGAGGTTGACAACAGAGTTATCCTTGAATACACTACGTCATACCTCACAATCATTCTGCCAGCAAATACCATAGAGTTTAATGTCACACTGTATGCAGATTCTAACCATTTCTTAATATATTTCATCCACACCATCACTCTGGTCTAAGCTACCACCATTGCTCATTTTTATTATTACAAATGCTTCCTAACTGTTCTCCCTGCTTCTGCACTTGCCACTACAATCATTCTTAACCAGACAGGCAAAGAGCCACTGTTAAAACTAAAGGTAAATCATAATACTTCTTTACTCACAATGTTCAAGTGGTTTTTAATCCCAAAGAAAAGTCTCGTATGTTTGCAATGACCTCCCCCACCCTCATAACTCTGATTCCATTCCTATCGCACAGGGATTCAGAACATAGGCTCAGGAGTCTGACTTCTTAGTTTGTGTGGGCTCAGGAAATGATATCCCAAAATATGCTACTTTTGACTTCAAAAGAACCTGGGGAGCAGCAAATGCAGGGAGGAACTTTCTCTGAAGTTCTTTTACCTGACTAGGAAATGTTCCTCCAGAAGGAATGCAATTGTCTTGAGCCTCTTCCCTATAATCTCATCAAACTGGGAAGATGAACTCAGAAGAAAGAAGGTGAGAGTTGATACTCATCCAGAGCCCAGAAAAATGTTTTTCCAGGCTATGGTCTGGGTGATTTGGATGCACTGATCACCTCTAAAAATCATTTACCCTTTCTCTAAAATTGCTGACACTCTTCACTTCCCTCTCTCTTATGTAGAGGATATTTAAACTTCAACCATCTGGCTCTTTTTGAATCTTATATTTTGTAGGAGTATGATGTGCTTGCAAGTAATAAATCTGTATGCCTTTTCTCCTGTTAATCTATTTATTATCAGTTTATTTCAGCAGATTCAGTTATTATACTTTCAGAGGCAGAGGAGAAGTCATTTTCACCCCTACAAGTACAAATGACAGCTCCATCACTTACCAGGTGTTATTTAATCTCTCTGCTCCTCAACGGGGATAATAAAATGATCACTGAGATTTTTAAGAGTGAGTTAATAAATATGAAGGATCTAGAATATCTCTTGTATATTGGAAGTGTTCAATAAACATTAGTTACTACTGCTTATCTTCTCCTACTCAGGCTCCACCCACCATGGTCTCTTTACTGTCCCTTAAATATGTCAATTACCTTTTCCTGTAAAAGCCCTTAAAACTTTAAAGCTCTTAACAATTTAAAGCTTAACTTCCAACCTAACAGTAATATTCCTCATTCTTATCTCCTAGATAAGCTTGTGACTGTATGCATGTATTTACTATTTTATCCCTGGGAGGCACAGATAGTCAATAAATATTTGCTGAGTAAGTGAAAAAACAAGATATAATTTATCACATGTTCACACTATCTCAACCACTGTACTCAATTTAAATATGTTTATTATATATTTGTCCTTCTAATAATTCTATGAGGCTGGCATGTGTTTTACAAGTGCAAAACTAAAACTTCAAAGGAATTTTGTAACTTGTAACTTGCCAAGACCACAAAACCAGAAAGTGGTAGGAATTGGACTTAAACCATTGTCTCACTAATTGTAATATGCATTATATATATTTTTATATAACATTTTAACTTAATTTTTATTATTTTACATAACAAAAATTAAGATACTGTATACTTTATTCTGAGACATTAATATTTATCAAAGATGATATTTAAAAATGAAAACACATACTTCAATGTTGTGCCATCTTTAAAAATGTTTACAAACATTTTGCATATACCCCCAAATTGTTGAATCATATCCCTCAAAAATGGACTGGTTTTAATGATTTACTTTGATGAAAAGGTACACACCATCATTAGAAATATGTTGATATAGTATATGATAACTACATTTTGCGTGGTCAAAAACGATTTAAAAGCTTTTAAAATTCTGAGGGCACATAAAATTCTGTTGTATGTTCCTCACAATTTACCTGTTTGAAAAATAATTATGTCCTCAACTGCAAGTACAAGTAATGCAATTCAGGACACAATCATTTTAAATCTAATTTCTAACTTCAATGTATCAAATTACTAAATAGGAATGTAAATTTCAAGGTTAAAATAAAACCAAATTTTTTTAAAACCAGAACCAAAGGAAATAAGTTATCTGTTCAGTCAGTATTCAAAGAGTAATGATTCTCTAGAATTTGAAAATAAAGACAACAGGCATTTGATCAGAGATAGATTTGATTGTATGTAGTGTTCTTCGAAGGAAGAAATTAGTTATAATAAAAAATATAGCTGAATTACTGTGAGACTAATATAAGATTTAAGAAGGAAAGGTAAATATTTCTAGCAGTTGACCTTTAGTATGACTGAACTAAATAAATTGGTTCTCAGGAATATGGCAGAAATTGAGAAGAAATGCAATTTTCTCATTAAGGAGATAATTACCCAAATAGGAATGCAATTACCCAATGATGAACACTTGGAGAAGATAGATTCAATTTTACTAGTGAGAATTGAAAAACCATCAGACAAAGTTCCAGAGGGAGTAAAAGAAGCACTCACAGTGGTCACAGATCTGCACTATTGTTAATGACAACTAAGAACATTTTACCTTTAAAAAGATACCTGCTGAGCCACACAATGGAAAGAGATCTGGGAGGAATTGAAGCTTTCACATATTCAGGGCATTTCAGTACTAGCTGATTGGATAGTTAAAGTAAGAAGTAAGAAAAACTATTAGCTGCCTCCTCCTAAAATATTTCATATTACCATATTGCAAGGCATTTTTGCTCTTTATGAACTAATCTCCCCTTCCTTTTCTTCCTACAATCATTCTCAAAATTTCTAATATCTCAGCAATTATTTTAGATTTTTGTTTTCTTGACTGAGGTTCATTTTATATTTAATAAAGCTTAATAAAATAGGATTTGTAGGGATGGCTTATAATTTTGGATAGACTCCCTTTTTAAATTCATGAAGTTTGATCTATTCTCATGTTTGTTAGCATACTAACTGACTCAGCATACCGAATTCTCCAGGTAGAGTGTATTCTCCAAAATACAAACAAATCTTGAATGGGGAAAATGTAATACTATATTACAGTAAATATTCATTCACTGCTGCCTCATGAAAAATGGTCTTTTCTTGACCTAACTCTATTAAGACTCCTCTGGGTCCTCTAGTTTACTAAACCCTGAACTTGGGCTCTGTTTTGGCCCACTTATTCCAGTTTTATTAAGAATCATAAGAGTCTGTTTAGGGAAAATTCTGCAGCTTTGGTCTGACCACCTTCACCTGGCTCCAGTAAAAATCCTGTTAGATTGGTTTAGCAAAGAATTACCCTACTTACTAATTTTCCATCCACCGATCAATCCCCTTACTCTGTTCCTTGACCATAAGTCTCCACTTTTCCTCATTGGATTCAAAGTTGAGCCAAATCTCTCTTCCCTACTACCAGACACCATTGAAATAGCCCCTGCTGAATAAAGTCAGCCTTACAGCTTTAACAAATGTCATGGATAATTTTTTCTGTTCTTCTTCTTTTTTTTTTTTTTTTTTGGTTGAGACGGAGTTTTGCTCTTCTTGCCCAGGCTGGAGTACAAAGATGCAATCTCAGCTCACTGCAACCTCCACCTCCTGGGTTCAAGCGATTCTCCTGCCTCAGACTCCCAAGTAGCTGGGATTATAGGCATGCACCTCCACGCCAGGCTAATGTTTTTGTATTTAGTAGAAACACCGTTTCATCATGTTGGTTAGGCTGGTCTTGAACTCCTGACCTCAGGTGATCCACCCGCCTTGGCCTCCCAAACCCAAAGTGCCGGGATAACTGGCCTGAGCCACCACACCTGGCCAGAATATTTTTTTCATTAACAATCTCCGCTCACACCTCAGTTGTCCCCCTCTCACTTCATCAAGTCTAGGCACAAATGATACCACCTAAGACTTCTTTATAGCCCTCTCCAAATCTGTCACTCTCCATCTTATGCACTGATGTATTTTCCTCCATAACACTTACCAGTACGTATTTTTATATTACACTCTTACTTGCTTATGGTAGGTTTTTCCTTCTAGAATATAAGTTTCCTAAGTACAGGGTTTCATTCATTGATTAGTCCCAACTACTAGAACACTGCCTTGAATGTTTAGGTGATTAGTACATAACTGTTAGTGGATGAATGGACACCTCTCTCCCAATGAACCTCTCTCCCAATGAACTGTAATAAGCATTGCATTTTCCTACCAGTGAAAAAAGTATCTATACCATTCAGGTAAAAAACAAAAACAAAAACAAACAAACAAAAAAACTCCTGGATTTTACTGAAGGGGTGAGGGCAAGAAAAGATGAGGAACTTAAAGGTAAAGGTGTGAGTATTTTTAAGGGTAAGTGAGGTATATATACAACTCTATATATATACATAGAGTTATATATATACAGGTATATATACAACTCTACATGTTAATAACCCTGTTATAAGCTAGCACACTGTTTGTGTTTTAAGCATATTACACTTCTAATCTACAGATTCAACCACAAAAGCAATTTTCAAAATGGGAACTCTGAGGTTATCTTGTTCAACAATATATTTTAAAAAGTGATACAGACAGAACCAAAACTATATTCACCTTATTCAAAAGGCTGGATTATTTCCACTAACTGTAATGTTGTTTTACTCAAATTCTATCTGGATAATTCTTAAATAACATTCAGGCTATTTCATGGGGAGAGAATATAAAAAATTAAAATGTGAAATTAAAAATAATGTTATAACATGGAAATAATTGACTAAAAGGAAATAAATCTTTATATATATATTTTTTTATGGCAGAAGTAAGAAAGTGAGTCTTTCCATTTTTCTCTCTTCTTTATTTCTCTTTTCTCCTCTTTTTCCGGATTTGGGTTACCAAAACTGATCCTTAGAATTATAAAGTTAAGAAAGCTAGATAAGTGAAAACTTTTGACACACGTTTTTCAGATACTTATGGTGGTATTGTAAGAAACCCTGAAGAACTGAGAATTTTCTTCTGTGGCTTTCACATGACCTTTGACCTCCTAGCTATCTCTCTCCGTCCTTTTATGGAAGAGGGACCCGACTGTGCCACCTCAAAATATGCCCTTTTGGCATAAGAATTCTTGAGCCGAAGGCAATTAAGATGAAGCAAATGTTAGAAAGCTCTCTGCCCTTTGGCTTACAAACAGGACAGAAATTTACAAAGACAAAAAAAATCCCACCTCCCCTTTCTATCAAGAAGAACAAAGGTTAACCGCTGAAGACCACTTTAGACCCATCCAGGGATGGAGATGGCACCAGGGGAATCTACATTAACATGTTCTACTAACTAACCTTTATTATCTATTTGCATTTCCCCAAGTTGCTGCCCTTATAGACTCAAAAGTTCTTTTCCTTTTGTCCCGTGGCCACTCTAAAATTGTACTTTTCTTTGTTCAAGATATTATGTAAACCAGAACTCAAAGCCATATCATTAAGAACTACTGATTTACTGGTTATGAGTGATAACTACTCACTTATATATACTCTACTCACGTAGAGTATATATAAAACTCTACATGTTAATAAACTTTTGTTTTTCTCCTGATAATCTGTCTTTTGTTACAGGGATCCACTCCAACTAAGAACTTATGAGGGCTGAGGGAACACTTATTTTTCTTCCCTATCTTCTCACACAGCACTTCATCTCCTAAACCTTCTTTCTCACATCACTTGATAAAATGAAAATTACCAGGACTATGGTTGCTAATCTACAAAAATACTCATTTTTCCAGGAACTCTTTTTTGCATAAACAATTTCTAAAATCAACTGGAATTTGACTGATTGCTCCTGCATTCCCAGATCAGTTGTAAAATTTCCACCCAGTTTCTCCAATACAGAATGTTCTTTCAGAGATTTATTGTGCCTGGCATTTTAAAATAAAGGTGTATGCTAATCATGCTTTTGTATATTTTCTTCCAGAGTATATTTTGTTAGAAATATTTATTGATAAAATAGAGCCTCCTAGTCAGTAAAATATTACCCTCAAATTTGTCCTAAATAGTTTACAGGTGTAACCCCAGGTACTGATGTCCTTGGAGATGTCTCAGAGTGTAGCTCTAGCTGGGAAGGGTCTGAGGCAAGTGCCTGCCCTCCCAGCAGGAAGGAAGAATGATGAACAACATCAGTTCCACTGTTCTGGGATGAACACTCCCAAGCAGGGGCCCTATCTGCTTGAGCAGCTAGCCTCATCTTGCACCTCTGCCCAGCAGAAGACAAGGACCCTATGGAGCTGCTGGACATTTTTGTGGTTCAGGTGCTGGAGATGCATGCTCTGCCACATGAACAGCAACCTGTCCAGTAGCAGGCAGAAAGGCTATGTTGGCACTCTCGGCAGGCAGAGCTTTAATGAGATCACCAGAATGGCTAGATTCACATTTCTTAGAGGCTTCTGTCTGTCTTGAAGGCCCTTTAGTGGCATGCAAGCTAGATGCCCAGTGACTGCTATAACAATGCACGCTTGTCCTGGACTTAGAGCTTTGCCATTTTTTCTAGACATGGAATCTGTTTTTAATTTAAATCAACATTAACTTGAACATTACATTTCAACATTACATCTCTCCATAAAAGCAAACAAAATTAGAAAATTTAAACAAAAATGTAAATATATAAACTTTTACATAATAACAGCAAAAAAGTACCTTATTTAAATAAATATTTAAAAATATAAACTTTTAAATGATTTCAAAGATTTGTTTAAAAGTTATCATTGATTTTGTAACCCGGTTTTTGTTGTTAACAGTATCTTTGAAAAATTTGAACAGATCCTCATTAAAACTCTAATCAGGTCAGCCACAGTGGCTCAAGCTGGTAATCCCAGCATTTTGCGAGGCTGAGGCAGGCAGAGGTCAGGAGTTCGAGACTAGCCTAGCCAACATGGCAAAAATCTGTCTCTACTAGAAATACAGAAATTAGCCAGGCATAGTGGCAGTGCAGGTAATTCCAGCTACTCAGGAGGCTGAGACACAAGAATCACTTAAACCTGGGAGGCAGAGGTTGCAGTGAGCTGATACTGCACCAGCCTAGGTGACAAAGCAAGACTCTGTTTACGCCACACCCCCACCAAAAAAAAAAAAAAAAGTAGTTCTAATCAGATATTTTGAATAGCTACTTTGACTATAAAAACTACTTTGACTATTCACTGATGTAAGCACACTTTTTCTCATTTAAATTTAAACATGGTATTTTAAAATTTGTAATGAATTATTTAATATTTTCCTTAAAATTGGATTTGCTTTATTAAAAATAAAATGACTATTTTTTGCAAGTCCTTACAAATAAATATTTTCAAATCCAATTTAACCCATAGTTCCATGTACACTTTTTTATTTTCTATCTGTAGCACCAAGTGAAAACCTTTGAGAGGCTCTGACTGACAGAACTTATCGAGGCTCCTGGACTCTGGGCTTTGCATATATAATTACTAAATGTTGTGCATCTTCTGGCTGGAATGATCATGTGAAAAACATAGCCAACCAACACTGGGCTAACAGAGTAACACCATGCCTGCCACATTCCTGCAAAACATATCTAAACTCATTTTAGATAGACTGATATATAGGAAGATAGATAAAAATATAAATAGAGAAGGAGATATATTGGTATATTCTCAATAATCATTGATATGCAGCATTAATTGTTTCATTTCCTGGAATTCAAGTTTAATAACTGGAGGATATACAGCCCACTGTACCACCATCACCCCAAATTTATCAATCTGCTCATCTAGCACATGTCACCCTTTGTGATGGAGGCTACGGACCAGTCATTTCACCTCCCTTTATTCTATAATGCTACATATGTGTAACTAATTATATTGAGTCACACTCTGGGGCCACATGGACTCCATATGGCTTATGACCTAAATATTGACTGTATGGGTCCAGATTTAAGGGAGAAAAAGAGAGAAAAAGAAAAAGATCACAGAGAGCTCCTAGTGTCCTTCTTATATAACAGCCCTCTTCACCCTTTGCCAGTGGAGGAGAAAAGAGGTCTTTATGTCAGAAGTTCTATGTCTAAAAATATCTTATTACATTTCTGGGCATTTTTCCTGGTTTGTGTTTACAGTTATTGTGAAATGAAGTTTGTGTTATAGAGTGTAGGAGAATAGGAAATCCAACCATGTAAATAATGATTATCACACAAAGTTATTAAATACTGGTGCAAATCATCAAGTAAATTAATTGAAGCTGGCATGTTGATAGCTATAATCTTCCAGAAGCAATAAAGCATATGGTGGACGATGGATGGCATAGTGCTTTAAGTAAAAGAAATAACTTTATAGAAATATTTTAGGCATTTTGACTTGGTGGTAGCAGAGAGATTTTTAGTAAGTGAGCTTTTCCGCTATAACTTTCCAATCATGTAATGTAAAATTTGTCTTTTAAAACCTGTATTTCAATCTTGGCTCACTCACTTTCTGTGGTGGTGTGGGATTGCTTGGGTCCTGTATTGATGTGACTGTGTTGGCATCATATTAAATAATTTTTTTTTTAGTTTGTATTATTGTTGTTTTAGTATTTTTGCAATTTAACTTAAGTTTTGCTTTCCCAGAGAATTGGGTAAATACAAACAACTTGAATTTTTTTTCAGGCATGAGCCTATGGAGGCAAGATAAATATATAGCACATAGAGCATGCGGTCTAGTTTTATGTTATTTCAGAAAATGGAATCGGTTCTTAAGTTCATCTCTAATATAACTTCAGTTATTTCAAATCTTAAAATGCCTTATATATGATTAAATTTCCAATGTGATCAAGCATTTAAGCCTTTTATAGCTTCAAAAAAGATTGTAACAGAGGAATTAGCTGTCCCCACGAGCAAGTAACATCTTTGATAATATCATCACCCATTCTGCTTACAATTAATCTGAATGGCAGCCTACAGCTAGTGGAAGATGGAGGACTAAGGGGCTTCATTATTTCAAACGTTGTGAATGAATGCTCATATATTTATAGTAATTGATGAAATGTAGAAAAATCAGAAATTCATTCCTCAGCAAAATCAACATTATTTTTATAATATGCATCATTTTGGATCAATATCATCTTTGGTTTTCTTTGTTAGGCAGAGAAGTTGAAGTTGATAGTGGTTGACAGATTTGGCAAATTCAGAAGTCAGATTTTAAAATACTGAGAGAAAGTAGGCCTAGATGAGATTCACATGTAAGTTAATATTCATAAGTCAGATTTTAAAATGCTGAGAGAAAGTAGGCCTAGATGAGATTCACATGTAAGTTCATATCAAAATAAAATAAAATAAATCTTCCTTCTTTATTATGCTGCCAGTACTCACTGACATTGGGTGCATCATTAATATGGTTGTGAAAAACAAAAGAAAGTTTGTAAAGGGTCAGTTTTGTGAATCATTCTTTGCTAAAAGCATTTTGGACATCATCAAACAAAATACAAGACAGAATTGGGCCACTTGAAAAAGTACAGTTCAATAAATATTATTAATGTAAACTTTGGAGGGAATTAGAGTGTAATGAGTTTGTTCATGCTTGGGTAAAACCAAACCTAGAGAACTTAGTTCAATTTTCTTCTTTCTTCTATGATAAGAATTTTCCTTTTACTTGCTAAACCTTCCTGTAAATGTTCATTAGTATTGCTAGGATGTGATGAAGAACCTCAGTGAGAAATGAAAGAAATTGTGTAGACAGAGAGAAACAATATTTATTCAGTAATATTTCCTTGGCTTATTTTATTTCAGTATCACATTTAACTATTGTGGCATATCCGGCAAGGACAGGTCCCAGGAAATGGGTTGGCAGTGATGGATAGTTAGAGAATATGGAGTTAGGATAAATATATTTTATGCACAAATACAACTGGAATTTGTAGCAAACCACCTCTATTGCTGATAGCATTGCAGAATAGAGTATGAATTCAATGACTCAGACACAATGTACATTTAGGTAACCAATAATCTACTGGTATAGGAAATCTTACACAGAAAAGATTTTAAAGGAATGAAATAATTTATTATCACAGTGATTTAATATGTATTTTTGTACATCAAAGGCAAAATTAATCACAATTGATTTTATGTCTGTGAGATTTCTATTTCTGGTAGCGATTCTCCTTCACTTTCACATTTTCCTTATTCTTACCCTTTCTCTCCTCTTCCTTGTTATTTTGGTTTTTTGTCCTCCTCTTACTAATTTTTTTAAATGTTTAAAGTAAAAAAGTATGCAAGAACAATACTGAGTTTCTGAAAGCATATGGCTTCAAAGTTTTGACTATATTAAGTGCAATGTTGTTGAACAAATGTAGAACTAAATACTAAGAAATAATAAAAATAACTGGTTAACAATTAAAGATAGCCAGAGAAATCATTTAATATATCTCTCTTGACTGGGTGCGGTGGCCCAAGCCTGTCATCCCAGCACTTAGGGAGGCCGAGGTGGGCAGATCACGAGCTCAGGAGATCAAGACCATTTTGGCTAACATGGTGAAACCCTGTTTCTACTAAAAATACAAAAAAATAGCCAGGTGTGGTGTGGCGGGTGCCTGTAGTCCCAGCTACTTGGGAGGCTGAGGCAGGAGAATGGTGTGAACCCCCGGGGGCAGAGATTGCAGTGAGCCGAGATCTCACCACTGCACTCCAGCCTGGGCGACAGAGTGAGACTCTGTCTCAAAAAAAAAAAAAAAAAAATACACACACACACACACACACACACACACACACACACACACATCTCTTCTTTCTGCCATCCTTTTATCTATGTTTACTTGTATTTAATCTACTATTGACTATTAGCATTTCATAAAGTGTTAGTTAACAGCAACCTACTTCCAACTTTGAGGAGAATTATTTGTCATACTAAAAAAACAAACAAACAAACAACAACAACAACAAAAAAAACAAAAACAGAAAATAAAAAATAAAATGTCATTTCAATGCATTATAACCTGGTCTGTCCCCGCTAATTAACAGATGAGACATTGACATCCACAGGTTACATATCTTTTCCAAATGCAATGCTTCCTAGTGACATATTAAGAAGCAAAAACTAGGTTTCCCAACCTCACTTTCCTATATTTTCTAGCACACAAAACTACTTTAAGGGAAAGCATGCTTTAAAGTTATTTCTTACACATTAGTACATCATGTCAGCATTTTAACACTCATTTAAAATATTAAAACGTATTTTATTCTTAAATATTCCATGGTGACTTCAAAATCATATCCAGAATATGACTGTTGCCACCAAAAAATCTATTATCCTTTCCTTTTCTTTCTCCCATTTTGATTCATTGCAGCGTAATAATTCCATTTTCCTAAATAAGAAATCTGTAATCATTTGAGAACAGAGATTTTTTAGGTTGAGGTTGATAGCACGATGGTCTTTGACATGAAAATGTGGATAGATTAAAATCTCTAGCTATGCGATCAAACACTTATCCAATGTTGCTGTGAAGATATGTTGGAAATGTGAATAAAATCAACAATCTGTTTACTTCAAGTGAGAGAGAATAGTCTTGCTAATCTGAGAGAACATAATGCAGTCAATTGAAAGGCCTGAAGAGCAGCTGAGGACACCACCTCAAAGAAGACGCTCGCACCTGTGGACAGCAGCCTCGGTGCTGAGGGTCGATCTGTTCTTCCTGACTGCCTTACACATTTTAGATTTGCCTAGCCAGCTCAACAACTGGGTATGCCAAATCCTTGCTGTCTCTTTCTCTGTCTCTCTACCACCTATATCTATCTATCCTATCTATCTATCTATCTGTATCTATCTATCTATTCTATCTATCTATCTCTATCATCTATTCTATCGAGCATCTATTCTATCATCTATTCTCTTTCAATCTATCTATCTATCTATCTATCTATCTATCTATCTATCTATCTATCTATCCATCCCATCAATCTCCTATTGGTTCTGCTTCTCCGACTGAACTCTGAATTGAATTTCATTGAGTGTCAGATTATCTGAGAAAACTTCCAGAAATACTATGTAAAAATTGTATGTGTTTAAATATGTATGTTTAATAGGGACAGTGAACATTGTAGAATCACTCTTCTAGATTCTTCTTTTTCATTTAGCCCCACTTCTAATTTAACCAAAATGTACTTTCATACCCAACTTCTTAAGATCCCTTCAATCCATCCCTTCCCTTCTTCCCTACCTGCACTCCCTTATTTCATGTCTCTACACATTTTTTCCCGAACCATTGGAATACATTGGTTACTGGGTTCCCTGGCCCCACTTTCTTCTTCCTTGCACACCACACTCCATATTGATGCTCACGTGACCTTTTTAAAACCCAGACTCAATCAGCTAAGTGTTTCTTATTACTCAAACTCCTTAAATATGAGACCAAAGATCTTCAAGACATGACACTTCTGGTTTTCTAAATTTAATTAATATAAATTTTCCATATGACCCTGCAATCCTGATTATTTGAGCTCGTTTATAATCCCTAAACTTAATACACATTTTAAAATATGTGTTCCCTCTGCCAGAAAGTCTACCTTTCTTATATGACTTGGTGGAAAGGTTCCCTTCCTTGCTCTAAAAGCAACCATCTTGGAAAACTTTCCTGTCTTCACCAAGCACAGTTAAAGACATCTTTCTTTCTGAGTCCCTGTGGATTTAATTGTAGCATATTTCTCAGCCTCTATCTATTTATCTTCCTTCTATGTTATTTTCATGGTCTGACTGAATTATGAGCATGTGCAAGGCAGGAATTATCGTTTATTCATCGTTATACTGCTAGATCTCTAGTCATTTTCCAGAATATAGTAAGTCATCATTTTACTTGTGGAAAATTGTATAAGTAACTACATTCTATCAATATTTATTTCAAATTAGATATTTTCATGTTGTTGAGCCTAAAATAATTTTTGAAACTAAGCTGCCTAGATATTTGCTTAATTCACTGATATTTTCATGAACGGTGTAGTATTTTAAGCACTTTTGGTTATTGGTTTATTGACATTTAAAGTTTGTGTAAAAATACAATTTATGCATTAATCTCTTCTTTATCCTCAGATTTACTTCATATTTTTAAATGGGTCTGTATAACACTCAGGAAAACAGAGAAATATGCAAAGCAAATAAACAAAAAAAATTAAATTTCAAAATTTTGTGCCCTGCTATTAAACCTGTCTTACAGTTTATCATTATTTTTCTGTATTCTCTACTCTTTATCTTGAATTGTTGGAAAATTCCCCTAATATTGGTTTTATTAACTAGGTGAAGGAAGAAGTAATCAATTAAGTAATCAATTTGACCCTAGCACTCTGTCTGTTAGATAGTAGTTAATAAATATTTATTGAATATTAAATGAACATATTTTGTTCTCATCATTTTTCTTATACTTTTTCATAAATATCATGACTTTATAGAATCTTTGTGTTTATTTTTAATGTAATCACCTATTTGATTCCAAAAGTTTTAATCTTCTCTACTACAGAATTTCTAATGTTTCATTTTAAAATTAATGCTTCTTAAACTAAAGTTCCTCCTAATGGGGTTCAATGTAACACATTAGGGAGCAATTCAGTTATGCCAGCCTGTATGACTATGACTCTTTTTCATTCAGTTCCTAGTACTGAAGGTGCTTGTCTATTTTTTATCATTTTATGTTAGCTTCTTTTATGACATAAAGAGGAAATAATCTTCTGATAAACATACTATACATTTTGTTCTAGAATCTCTTATCTTTTACTTTGCTTTAAAATCTGATTCTCATAAAATCCAGAAGAATGTTTTATTTTTCCTTCCTGTCTTTGATAGATCAGCATCAATTATCTTTACATAGATGAGTATTATCTGATTTGTTTCCTCATCAAGCAAACAATAATTAATTCCTACTCTCTATTTGATGGCAGACTGTGTATTTTTTCCTTCTCAAAAGTCCTGACTGCCGGATAATTCTAACTTGGCCTTTTGATTGTTTGTCTGTTTTTTATTGTATGTTTTATGAGCTACATACCAACTTATTTCAAAATGGCCTTCAGCCAAGATGAAAATCAATGAAACTCACTTTCTTAAAATTTAAGGATTTGCTTGTTCCTGGGATAACATCTGAGTCCCTTTTGCTGTGTGTCGAGATATAACTGAGAATGCATTTCTGAAAATACTTTAAACTTTATACTTTGAAATAACAACTTCTAATTTCTAAATTCAATTCAATCATTAGATTTTTATGCCACAAAGATTTCTGTAGAAATCTGAAAAAAAGACTATTTCCTGTCAATAAGAGTAAAATCATATTTTGTCTATAATGTGACTTGGTCATAAATCCTAGCTTCAATATTTAGTGAATGACCTTGAGCACCTTATAATTCACCCTTTTGATTACAAGAGTCCTCATATTTAAAATGCAGGTGATAGTAATAATGCCAGTAAGAATCTAGTTAGACTCCTATTAAATGATACATTCAAGGATGGCATATAGTAATTGATTGATAAACAATTATGTTATTATTACTTCTAAATTTTTATTATATAATCAATAGCCCCCATGGTTTTAAAGTACTTTTTAAAAAATTGAATTTAGTTATTTATTTACTTTATTTAGCAAATATTTTTTTAACATGTAGGCTGTGTCAGGCACTTCTAAACACTTGATGATATAGAAGTACAGAAAAATATCTGACCTTTTAACACAGTTTACTTGGAAAAACAAACAAACACACATGTATTGATGAAGCTCATAAAGAGTGAATTTAAGTGGCAGGCCAAGGTGGGTGGATCACCTGAGGTCAGGAGTTGGAGACCACCCTGGCCAACATGGTGAAACCTTGTCTCTACTAAAAATACAAAAATTAGCCGGCGTGGTGGCACACACCTGTAATCCCAGCTATTCAGGAGGCTGAAGCAGAAGAAATGCTTGAGCCCAGGAGGCCGAGGTTGCAGTGAACTGAGATCATGCCGTTGCACTCCAGCCTGAGCAACAAAGCAAAACTCTGTCTCAAAAAAAAAAAAAAAAAAAAAAAAGAGTGAATTCCAAGAAGATTTAATTGATAATATAGTTGCCATACTTGTACAATAGGCATTACACTTGCAGGCTTTATGCTTAGCACTTTACATATATTAATCCATTTAATCTCTATAAGACTATGACATTTATATCTTACCTGTGTCGAAGTGAGAAGCATGAGGCAATGAAAGACAAAATAACTTGATTATTGTCACAAAGTCAGTAACTACTAGGACTTGGGAACCCTGACCTTCTGGTTTTAGAGCCTGACTTTTAACTTAGTAACTGATCTGCCAGATTGCAACAAAAATATACTGAGTAAAGCTTAATATATCAAGGCTATTTCCATGTTGCCACAGGTGCACTCACTGAGAACTTTATTAATAGAGTGACAGCAAGCATTATACAATAGATGTCTTAAGATCTTGTGTCTGTCTCTAATCTCATCCACATGAATAATAAGTTGAAGTTTTAAAATATTAAACCAAGAGGTGCTTTCTTTTTAACTACTTTCAGTGAATCCTGTGGCAAATACATGAAAATCCTATATGAAACGTAATTGCTGAATTTCAAAAACAAGGGGTGTGAATAACTATCATAATTTTCAAAAAAATCAAAGCAGTACATGATCATCCATGTGGGGGTGGAGTTGATGTAGGTTTGGGATGATGGTTGGTTTCTCTTTCTCAGTGGGGTTGAGCGCTTCTTTCTGATTGATTGAGCATTTCAAAATTTAATGCATCAGTCCTGTTTCAATTGAGCTTCTCAAGTTATAGAATTTAAATTTGTTTTATTAGATCCTCTTAAAGAATCTCTTTGAAAGAAAATATTTATGTAATGATAATGCACTTACACATTTTGGCTCCTGGAATACAGAGTATAGTTTTCAGTGTCAGATTATTCCGAATCATGAGCAAATATACAGAGGGAGTGGATAATGTTTCTCTCTCTCTACATTGTAGCTTTCCAGAGAATAGAGAAACAGTTCTTTTTCTCCTTAACTCCTATTGGGCTCTTATTGCTAATGTAAAGAGCCAGAGAATGGAACAGTCAGTGGGCATGTTTTCTTACTGGGTTAAATAGTCAAAACGAAACTATCTAATCCTTTCTATGTCCTTTGCACTCCCTTCCACTCCCACCAGATATTTGTAAAGAGGTAAAAAGGTAAGATGTATTAGGTAATCATAAACTGAAAGAAGATTAAATAGAAAACTTGTTTAGCTTTCCTGGTGTATTTAAAAACTATCCATTTTTTAGCTGGAATTTTATTCATCAATTGGCAATTGTGTTTAGGGTGTAAACTGCTCCAGAGATTTAGCTCAGAAGGGAGGATTGATGGCAGATTGGATTATCATAACTCTACTCTCTAACACATAATACCATTTAGAGTTTATATTCAATAGCCCATTGATATGCTTTGGCTGTGACCCCATCCAAATTTCATCTTGAATTGTAGGTCCCATAATCCCCATGTGTCGTGGGAAGGACCTGGTAGGAGGCAACTTAATCATGGAGGTGGGTTTTCCTATGATGCTCTTGTAATAGTGAATAAGTCTCATGAGATCTGATAGTTTTATAAAGGGCAGTCTCCCTGCATATGCTGTCTTGCCTGCTGCCAGGTAAGATATGCCTTTGTTCCTCCTTCGCCTTCCACCATGATTGTGAGGCCTCTCCAGCCATGCGAAATTGTGAGTCCATTAAGCCTCTTTTTAAATAAATTACCCAGCCTCAGTTCTGTCTTTATTAGCAGCATGAGAACAGACTATTTGTTTTTGTTTTCCTGGGGGGAAAAGGGGTTAGTGTGAGAAAGCAAAATGAAGAAAGATTAACAGACAATAAGAATGAGCACACTAACATTTCTACTTACATATCAGATATTTTGCATATTATGCCTTTTTAATTCTTATAACAACTATATAAGATGTTCCAGTGAACAGACCTCAAATTGGTTTAAGTAGAGAGATAATAAACAGCAAAAGTGTATTAAAACCTATATTTGTCACATTGAGCTGTCTAGTATTCTGTAAACATCAAACTTGACTTGGCACCTAAAAAATGGATGCAATACCACAATTAACTCCCTGGAGAAGAGGGATAGTCCTTATCTACATTCTAGAACTATCCAACAAATAATGCTGGAAATAGTGTTTTATAGGCAATATGCTTTAATATGCAAAGGGAACAAGAATATTTATTCCAATTTCTGAGAACATAGAATCCCGGTCATATCTTTAATTCGAAACCCTGGCATGATGGTTGCAAAAGGCAAGCCATATCTGGCACATTGGACCTCAGAAAAGATACCTGAGTTTAAACTGGCATGAAGTATGTAAGAGTACTATGGAAATTTATTTTGTAATCACAGACTTTTATTGTTAAAAAGAGCCAAAGAATCAAATCCAACTCCCTCATTTACCAATGTGAATAGTTTTAAATGTCTTACTGAATTGCCTAAAAGAATTAAAAGGTGATAGTGACGGAGCTGGAATCAGAATCCAAGAATGAAATCCAGGCCTGCTCTAAGTCCCATAGGTGTCCATTATTTATCCTTCACATAAGCTTATTAGTTTAATTATCTTAAAGGTTTCATTTCTAAGATATTTTATTGATTTTCCTTTAATAACAAAAATGACTTTTATAAAGATGTGATTATTTATAATGCCTATATTTAGCTTATAAATGATACCTGCAAATATCTTTGATGTAAGCTTAGAAAAACCATATGAACACATTTGCAGACTCATCTTTAACTTGTCTCAGGCAAATTTATTTTTGATGATTCAGGTCATTTAAAAAATACCTTGGACTTAGATTACCAATCACAGGGTCGAAAACAAAATAAACAAGTATGCAAACATGACAGAATAAATGATATTGAACTATATCCTAATTTATTCTTTATCATTTCAACTTTTTTTTCAGAGTGAGGGAGTACATGTGCAGGTTTGTTACAAGGGTATGTTGTGTGATGCTCAGGTTTGCAGTACAAATGATCCTATCATCCAGGTAGTGAGCATAATATCCAATATGCATATTAGATATTTTTCAGCCCTTGGCCTCCGTCCCTTTCTGTTCCCTCTAGTAGTTCCTGGTATCTATTGTTCCCATTTTCATGTCCATATGTACCTAGTGCTTAGCTCCCACTTATAAGTGAGATTATGCAGTATTTAGTTTGCATCCCTGTGTGAATTTGCTTAGAATAATGGCCTCTAGCTATATCCATGCTGCTGCAAAGACACATTTTTGTTCCTTTTTATTGCTGTATAGTATTCCATGGTGTATTGGTACCACGTTTTTTTTTTATCCAATCCACCATGGATGAGCAGCTTTGTTAATTCCATGTCTTGGCTGTTGTGAGTAATGCTGCAATGAATATATGAGTGCATGTGTCTTTTTGGTAGAATAGTTTATATACCTTTGGTTGTATATTCAGTAATGGGTTTAATTGTTCATCAATGTAACAAATTTAAAAAAAAAATTTACACATGACTAAAATTTTACAGAAGATAATTGAGCATATTTTCTTAATATCATGATCTTCTACCCCTTTAGATATTCTCTTTCTGAATTCAGATAGTATAATCAGATAACAAGTGGGCCTCTGGGGCATAAACTAAACATACAACAAACTCTAATGTAGTAGCCTTCTTTTTAAACTTGAGAATGGCTTTTATGTAAAAGGTCTTCTCCTGAGCAACACTGTCCAGCTTCAGTGGTTTTATGTTTGTGTTGTTTATTTTTATAATAGGAACCAGTTTGTGTTATGTTATCTTTATATTCCCAGCACTTAACAGAGTGTCTTGCATAAAATAGATGTTCAACAAAGATGTTAAACTAACAAATGACAGATAGAGCTATGTTAGCAGCATAATTACAGAAAAAAAAAAAAGACTACACAGAAATACTATAAGCTTTTGATTCACAGAAGCTGCATGTTCTAAGACTAGTCATAGAAACGATTCGTTACAATGAAAATTTAAGAATTTTGTTTGAGGTCTGTGAGACTCTTAGTAAACAATTAAAGGGATAAAGCAAACCGTTCACAAAATATTGTATTTACCAACATATCAATTTACATTTTGGTGAACAGTAAAAAAATGTCAGCACTTTCCAAAAGCCAACAATCTTGTTTGGAAGAAAAGAAAGGCATTGATTTTCGCTAATGAATGTTTTTCAGCTTTTTGCAATACAGATTTCTTAATGCTGGAGTTGTTTTCTTTATAGCAACAAATAGATTGAATGTTGGCTTGAAAATGCCATCTTCAGGGCTTCTTTCCATTGCCAGCACTTCGTAAATGCAGCCTAGTGTCTGCTGCTGCCAATGGTTGTTCCATTTTACAAATTAGAGTCCATGCCCTACAGTGATGCAGTCGAAACATGACTAACATTGAGTGGCCATACAGGCAAGGTAGTAGAGGTGATGGGAATAACACTGATTTCATAGATCAATACTGGTGAGTGCTGAAGTTCAGATTCCCTTCCTTAACCAATTGTGGTGGGAGTGCTAATAAGCAGTGAAAGACACAAAACGTGGTCTAAAGTAAGAAGAAAAACATTGCTTGCTGTGTTATTTTCTCTTGAATCACACAGAGTAAGCCAAGTACCTAGTTCTTAAAGTTTTCTTGGTTTGAATCACTTCAGGATCATTCGCTCTTCCATCTATGTAAACGAGAATAATCTGTGTAAGTGTAGCATTGCTTATTGAATTAACTTTCTCACTAGGTAACTTATGAACAGCTACACAGCCTCCACGTTTTGAACAGTCTGACAATCTCCTCATAGTACCTTTAGGTTTAGTCATTCGGTAGATGCTCAAAGAAATACATAATGTCCAGGGATTGCCTGTTTTTTAATTCTATTGACAAAAATGTCATTCATTTTGCATGTATATCTCTAATAGTTTATTCATTGTTGTCTTATGATGTTGTAATGTTAGAATATGTTTTCTGTATGTATTTAGGAGATTTTAATCAAGAAAGAGTGAAGCGCACTAATTATTAATTGGCATAGATGAACTACTTGAAAATGAAACTCTAAAATTTTAATGGACTAAGCATAAAAGTAGCTATTTCTTAAATAATCAAGCAAAGATAATTCTAGATTGGCTGATATGTGGTTCTAATTTACATTTTTATTTAGAAACCCAGCTTGAGGCCGGGTGCGGTGGCTCACACCTGTAATCCCAGCACTTAGGGAAGCCGAGGCGGGTGGATCACGAGGTCAGGAGATCAAGACCATCCTGGCTAACACGGTGAAACCCTGTCTCTACTAAAAATACAAAAAATTAGCCGGGCGAGGTGGCGGGCGCCTGTAGTCCCAGCTACTCGGGAGGCTGAGGCAGGAGAATGGCGTGAACCCAGGAGGTGGAGATTACAGTGAGCCAAGATCGCGCCACTGCACTCCCGCCTGGGTGGCAGAGCGAGACTCCATCTCAAAAAGAAAAAAAGAAAAGAAAAAAAGAAGAAAACGGTTGTTATGAGAAGCTACTTGTCCTGGAACACATGACAAAATGACATGCAGAAGGAGTGAGTGGAATGCTATGGAATGTTCAGATTTTTCTATGGTCAGCTTTAAAGTTTGGTTTAGATAATTTTATCTACATCTTATGAACTATTTTTCTACTTTACTAACTCTTATGACGAGCATTTCTCCCAAACGATAACTCCCAGAAGAGTTTTTGTTTGTTTCTCTTTACCTATCAAAAAAAGGAGAATTTTTTAAGGTAAATATTATATGCAAACAACAGAAGCTAAGGCTTTTGTATTTAAACGTGTTCTAAATTTTTAACTAATAATAATGCAAAGTGTTCTTTGTACTATATTTATGATTCAGGATCTACTTTACCATTTTTTAACTCAATAAATGAATGAAATGGATATTTGTATTGTTCCCATGGCTTGATAAATCTAGGTAGGTGACATAGCCATTTGCAGAGTTTGGCCAATTGAAAACATGTTTTCTGAATTTCTCTTATGTTGCTTCCCCTCCATTTCTAGCTTACAGTTTTGGAAGCTAATTTTTTCCAGAAATAATTGCAATATTATGAGAAATTCACCAATGAAAATTATTACACATTCTGAAGAGTACTTTAGAACTTATTTACAAACCAGACAGGAAATATGTAGAGTTTATCCATGAAAAAGCATAAATAAAATTCATTTTTAATCATGTAATTGTACTGTCATTTGTTTCCATGTAATTGGTGAAGAATTACATTTCTATTCATATCCTGGTTCCACTTTTGGAATGCAGCAAATGTACTGTGAAAATGTCAGCAGCATAGTTTTGAATTATTGCTTTGCTTTTAAGTGCTATGCTCTTTGGTGTTTGATCAAGTGTAAGAAATATCTGTAAGACTACATTGATGCATAGCCTGAGTTTATAAGTAAGGGGTTAATTAAACAAACAGCAATACTAAAATATTTTTTCACATGTGATTGCTACAATTAATAATGATAAAAATATGAAGTTATCTAACAGTTTTGTTTTCTTTAACTTTTTGAGTATGGCATAAGTATGTGTGTTTCTGTGTGAATAGAAGGATAAATGTATTTTTGTATGTGTTTTCGATATTGCAGTGGCCATTGAACTCACCTGGCCTCTTATATTTATATTTTATTGATCAGCTTTGGGACTATCTTTTACTGAGCTACAAATACCTCAGTCCTCAAGACAGGAGAAAAACAGTATATAGATTACAAGGTTAAAAAAGAATTAATTCAAAAGAAAGATCCTGAGTGAAGCACTAAGCCCACTTTCTGGCAATATCCACAGATATTGCTTCGCTTCTCCTTCCTACAGTCACAGGCATGCATTCACAGGCAGAGACAGAGCCAAGATATGAACTTGAATTTCCTGATTCCTTAGCTGGCATATTTCTGTTTTGTAATAAGCAGCTGTTATTTTAGAAAATTCAAAATGGATTAATATAATTGAGAGCAAGTGTTTTCATGGTATGACTCTGTTCTAAGTGATCCACAGCCACTACAAAAGAAAAAAAAAAAAAAGAAGAAGAAAAGAAAAAAAAATGAAAAGCCAAAAAATATATATATAAAAAAGAAAGAAATAGTAAAAATAATGCTGTGCCAAAAGCAAGAGGAGCCACATTACATATGGAATTAAAATAGTCTTCTCTTTGTGTTTTTTAAAACAATATCAACATGCACAGCGCTTGGCATTTTCAAGGAAAGTGTCTCATTTCCATTAACAAGGAAACCTCCTAATTCACAAATACACACAGTGGGTGATGTGTGTTAATAGCACTCTTAGCAGCCGATAATGTGGTGCAGTTAATGTATCTCAGCTTGAATTAACTTTACCACAAGCTATTGTTTCTTTTTATACAGCACAGGATCGTGTGGAAAAATCTCTCAGAATCTCACAAGGGGAATTCAATTAACATTACTCACTACTGTACAGTCACATAAAATGGAGGCTATTTTAACCTTTTTTGAGTTTCCTGCTGATCAATTCAATGCTTTCCATTAGTTTAACTCCAGTTGCTCCATAAACTCACCTTCATTGTTGAGAAAATACCGTTTCATTTATGGGGCAGAGTGTGGCTGCCAGTGGACAGCCAGAGTAGACTACACAGAAGAGGACATTTCCTCATAGAGCGTCTAGATTTGTCCCGGGGTGACATCACCTAACATGCATGTTTAAAACCCAGGAGCTTCAAATACTAGAACTGACTTTTTTAACCCCACCAGTATGCATTTTTTATGTGGCTTCTCTAGCTGAAGTAAAAATCCTGGATTTTTGTCATTAAGTCTTAGGACTTTAGTCCTCAGAAAATTAGAAAATAGATATACATGAACACAAAAATTATTTATCCTTTTAGAAATAATGTTACAGATAAGAAAAATACTTTAGGCCGGGCGCGGTGGCTCAAGCCTGTAATCCCAGCACTTTGGGAGGCCGAGATGGGCCGATCACGAGGTCAGGAGATCGAGACCATCCTGGCTAACACGGTGAAACCCCGTCTCTACTAAGAAATACAAAAAATAGCCGGGCGAGGTGGCAGCGCCTGTAGTCCCAGCTACTCGGGAGGCTGAGGCCGGAGAATGGCGTGAACCCGGGAGGCGGAGCTTGCAGTGAGCGGAGATCTGGCCACTGCACTCCAGCCTGGGCGACAGCGCGAGACTCCGTCTCAAAAAAAAAAAAGAAAAAGAAAAATACTTTATAGGAGCTGAAAGATGAGTGTCCTTGACGCCTCTTCCACATTGACCACATCGCATTGCAGCTGACTCGTGTTAAGTTTATTCCTCCAATTGTATTGTTTTTGTCCCATCCCCATAGATACCACTCTAAAAGGACAGACCTCCAACTGGTCCCCCAGCAAAAACTCTGACACCTCTAATTCCTCCTTGGCATTGCAACCTGAATGGTTTTCAAAACCCAAATCTCCTTGCGGAACTTCCTTCGTTAAAAGCCTCTATGGCTTCCCAAAGCTCTCAAGATTCAATACCAACATCCCTGCAGATAACCCCAGGTGTCCCAGCCCCTATTTAATTTTATGGGCCCCACTGCTCCCCTTTGCTCTCCAGCTCTAATCACATTGACCTTCTTTTAGTTTCTGCCTATGAGAAACCTTTACAAAGGTATTAGCTTGATTGCTTTCTTAGCATTTGTCTCCCTAGAAAACAACTACTATAAGAACAAGGGCTTTGTACTTGCCTGTCACGTTGAGGACACTATTAATACATGTCAACTTAATGAATAGCAGAACGGAGAAGACATTTTACCAATGATGCTTTCTGTTGGTTCAGAATGTCCACTAGGAAGATTTAAATTCAGTTCACCCACCACACTCGTATCTTCTCTCCCTGAATCCCCACATTTGAGTTAGTCATGCAATCTTCATTCAACAAATTGCAAATGAAAAAAAAGACAGTATACGCCAACAAAGTGCTTACAATGTATTTAGAGAGACAACAATCAGACAAATTAAGCTATAAAATAAGAAAAGAGCTCCAATTTATCCATGCAATTAAATTAGATTAAAAAATATATTTCACTTCAAAATGACAATATGAAATAAGTATACAACATTAGCTCATATTGATCAATATAAAGATAGTTTTATTCCCTAAATTTAACAAAAAGAGGCCAGACGTGGTAGCTCACACCTACACCCCAGCACTTGGTGACAAGGTGGGAGGATTACTTGAGCCCAAGAGTTCAAAACCAGCCTGGGCAACATAGGGAGACTCTATCTCAAAAACTAAGGTAACATAGGGAGACATATCTCAAAAAATAAAAATGAAAAATTAGCCAGGCAAGGTGGCAAATGCCTGTACTCCCAGCTACTCAGAAAGGCTGAGATGGGAGATTACTTCACTTTGGGCTGGGAGGTTAAGGCTGTAGTGAGCTGTGATCACACTACTGCACCACTTGAGCCTGGGAAACAGAGTGAGACCCTGTCTCAAAAAAAAAAAAAGGCACTGTTTTCCAGGACAAAAGCATATCTTTTATTTCTTGGTGGAATCCATAGCATGTATATTGCCCAATAGTTATTAATCAAGTCAAATTGTACCAGTTCTTTCATCTCTCAATAAACAGATATTTCTATCAAGTAATATGTCCTGACTAGCCCTCCTTACTACTCATTAAGATCTTGCATCTTCCAAATACACAATTGCTTTAGTTTAATCAGACTATATTTATGCCCTCAATTGTTATTTTATGTGTGGCATCTAGTTCACATGTGTATGAATGAACCATGCTCTCAGAATACTAGTTGGCCTGGAAGGCTAGGTTAACAATCACCAAAGAACAGTAAGAAAACTTGGACAGGGCTCAGGAGCTTAAATTCTAGTTTTGATGCTACAAACTTTTAGCTGGTGGCTTAGTACAAGTCATTGGAAGTTTTGATCTTTAATGTTCTTATATCTATTACCATATAGAGATAGTAGCTCTTACCTTGACTGAAAGGTGCTTATGGATATGACATAACTTAAACATTATAGTGTAGTCTTTCTCAGAGATCGTCCTGAGGACTGTTGGTCCCAGGAAATGGTCTTAAAGAAAGAGAGCCGTGGGCACGTAAGTACCAAAAATATAATCTATAATGGCAAGAGAGATCTACAAAGCAATTTCATATATTAAAATTCTAAGGCATGGCTTCAGGAAAACTATTTATTTGTATTTAACATGATGGTTTCCAAATTTGTTTGACTATGGAAACTTTTTTTTCTTCTTAGAGGACATGAAGCAGAGAAACTTTTTTATACTTGTAAAACATGTTAACACAATTATGTGGAGTAATAAAATATTGATTTGTAATGTTGTACATGGAATCTATTGAATCAGATTTCTAAAAGAAGAAAAATATCAATAATTAAGGGAATAATCAAATTATCATGTTTAAATTTTAAGTTTAACATATATACACACTTATATATTACTATATTATTTTGATAAGACATACAATGTTTAGTTAGATATTTATGTCTCATCTTTGGGCTAAAGACGATAAATATCAAATATAAAATTATGTCAAACTTTCTGAATATTTGCCACCTGATATAATTAGCTAGAAATCAAGTATAATTTGTTTAATTCTCTTTCTTCTTGCAAACGTAGCAGTGACTCTATTCTAGATTTTAATCTGTGACTACCAAGAGATGAAGAAGGAGAATCACAGTACTCATGCAGTTAGCGGAAATCTTCTCCTAGCAACATTCTCTATACTTTCAATTAGCCTAAATTATTCCAATATTTGCTTCTCTCTTACTTTTCACTTGTAAAATAAATTACATTCAGTAAGCACTGTACTTAAACAATATAAGTTATGGATTCACTTAGGATCAGAATAAGCTCATATGGGGAAAATACACATTTATATTATTGCTCAATGTCTACTTGGAAGTCATGGCATATATTAGATTATGTTTAGTCTTTTTTTTTTTTTTTTTAATTTGGCAGAGTGACTGGACTCCAAATGTTTAATCTTAATTGAGAACTACAGCTACAATTGTTGAACGGCTGTAGCAGAATCACATTTTTATTTGACTTGTCCTTAGAAAGGGTAAAGTTTAATGTTGTTTAGTTTACAATTATTCACTTCACAGCATCACACATAAGAAAGGTAGCATGATATGGTGAAATATGTGACTGGCAGTTGTTTAATTTGAAACTGACAGTGAGATTTTGTTTTAATATCATTGCTATTTTGTAAAAAAACAAGAATAAATGAACTTGCCAAAACATCTCTGAACGTTTCTTTGGATTTAAATACTTTTTTGCAACAGCATATTGTTGTTTAGAGTGGTGACTCTCTAAGTAAGAGCCCTGACTAGCAGCCTCATTAACAACACCAAATGGGAACTTGTTAGAAATGCAAACATTTGACTCCATTCCAGACCTGCTGATTCACAAGTGGGGTGTCACCATATTGGCCAGGCTGGTCTCGAACTCCAGACCTCATGATCTGCCCACCTCGGCCTCCCAAAGTGCTGGGATTACAGGTGTGAGTCACCGCTCCAGACGAAGTACATCAACTTTTAAAAAATTATTAGGTGTTTTGCAGAAACCCTATTTAGTAGGTTGGATTCCTGTAATGTCTGTGTGAATCAGTGATTAGGTGAACTCATTTTTGAGGCTCATTTTGTAGCAGCACTTAACCACTGCTTCTAAGGACAAGACTTGACATATAGGGTAATTGATTACTGTAATTTTTCCACTCAATCCGTCTTGTTGTTTATATGTAGTAATGATGGAGGAAAAATATTTAAGTTTTAAACATTAGAAACTTGGCACAATAAGAAATCTCTCCACATACTGACTCTATTTGACCATACAAGACTAATGGCTCCCAGTGGCCATGGAACATGCCTTTTTCATGTTATGCAAGTGTAACTCAACCATTTGTTTACTTATTAGTTTATTTACACAAGTATTTCTTGAATGTTCTATATGCTTGACCTTGTGTCAGTCCTAAGAATACAATAATGACTCTAAAATGCAATAATCTCATAAGGCAAAAAAAAAAAAAAAATACAAATTGTATTATAGTATACAATTCATAAGTACACCCATAGCTTATGTTATTGTCCTTAGTAGATATTGCATTTTTTCACAAAGTGAAGATTTGCGGCAACCTTGTGTCAATCAAGTCTATTGGCACCATTTTTCTAACAGCATGTACTCACTCTGCCTCTGTGTCATATTTTGGTAATTCTCCCAATACTGCAAATATTTTCATTAATATTATATATCTTATGGTTATCTTTAATCAGTGATCTTTAATATTACTATTACAATTGTGCTAGGGTATCACAAACCATGCCCATGGAAGACTGTGAACACAGTTGATACATGTGTGTATTCTGTGTGTGTATTCTGACTGTTTCACCAATCAGTCATTCGCTCATCTCTCTCCCTCTTTTGGGGTCTCCCTATTCCATGAGACACAACAATGTTAAAATTAGGCCAACCAATAACCCTCCAATGGCCTCTAAATGTTCAAGTGAAATCTTGAATAAATGATTAAGCTTAACGAGGAAGGCATATTGAAAGCTAAGATAGGCTGAAAACTAGACTTCCTGCACCAAACAGCTATCCAAGTCGTAATTTCAAGAGAAAGTTCTTGAAAGAAATTAAAAGGGCTGGGTGTGGTGGCTCACACCTATAATCCTAGCACTTTGGGAGGCCAAGGTGGGCAAATCAACTAAGGTAAGGTGTTCGAGACCAGCCTGACCAACATGGCAAAACCCCATATCTACTAAAAATACAAAAATTAACTGGGCGTACTGGAACATGCTTGTAATCCCAGCTACTTGAGAGGCTAAGGCAGGAGAATAGCTTCGGAGACGGAGGTTACAGTGAGCCACGATCATGCCACTGCACTCTAGCCTGGATGACAGAAAAGACTTCATTTCAAAAAAGAAAGAAAGAAAGAAAAAAGAAATTAAAAGTGCTACTCCAGGGAACACACAAACAATACAAAATGAAAAAGCCTTACAGCTGATAGAAAGTTTTTGTGGTCCAGATAAATGACCAAACTAGCCACAACATTCCTTTAAGCCAAAGCCTATGCTGGGGAAGGCCCTAACTCTCTTTAACTCTATGGAGGCTGAGAGATTGAGGAGCTGAAGAAGAAAAGTTTGAATATAACAGAGGTAGGTTCATGAGATTTAAAGAAAGAGGCAATCTTGATAACATATAAGTGCAAGAGGAAGCAGCAAGTGTTGATGTCCAAGATGAAGCAAGAAGATCTAGCAAAGATAATTGATGAAGGTGGCTATACTAAAGAATGGCTAGCCCCTATAAACAAAGCTACCTTCTATTGGAAGAAGATGCCATGTAGGACTTTTATAGGTAGAGAACAGAAGTCAGTGCCTGGCTTCAAAGTTTCAAAGGACAGGATGACTCATATTGAAGGTTAATGCAGCTGGTGACTTTAAGTTGAAGTCAATGCTCATTTACCATTCTGAAAACCTTAGAGCTCTTAAGAATTATACAAAATGTACCTTGCCTATGTTCTATAAATGGAACAACAAAGCCTGGATGATAGGACATCTGTTTACATTATGTAATACTGAATATTTTAAGTGCACTGTTGAGACCTACTGCATTGAAAACAAGATTCCTCTCAAAATATTACTGCTCATTGGCAATATACCTGGTCACCCAAGGGCTCTAATGAACATATACAAGAAGATTAGTGTTGTTTTCCTGACAGCTAAAATAACATTTATTCTGCAGTCCATGGATCAAGGAGTAATTTTGACTTTCAAGTTTATTGTTTAAGAAATACATTTCATAAGGCTATAGCTGCCATATATAGGGATTCCTCTGAAAGATCTGAACAAGTAAACGGAAAACCTCTGGAAATAATTCACCATTCTAGATGCTATTAACAATATTTATGATTCATGCAAGGAGGTCAAAATATCATTAAAAGGATTTTGGAGAAGTTTATTTCAAATATCATCAATGACTTTGAGAGGTTCGAGACTTTGGTGGAGAAACTAACTGCAGATGAGTTGGAAATAGCAAAAGACATAGAATTAGAAATATAACCTGAAGATGTGACTGACTGAATTGCTGCCATCTCATGATATATTTCAAACAGATAAGGAGTTGTTTATTAACAAATCAAGTGGTCTCTTGAGATAGAATCTACTCCTGGTGAAGATGTTGTAAACATTCTTAAAATTACAACAAATGATTTAGAGTATTAAATAAACTTAATTGGGAAAGCAATAGCAGGGTTTGATAGGATTAACTCCAATGTTGAAAAAATGTTTGTGGGTAAATTGCTACCAAGCAGTACTGGATAATACAGAGAAATCTTTTATGAAAGAGTTAATAGTTGCAGCAAACATCGTTATTTGTCGTAGCCACCTCAGCCTTCAGCAACCATTATCTTGATTAGTTAGCAGCTATCAACATTGAGGCAAGATCCTCCAACAGCAAAAAATATTATGACTCTTAAGTCTCAGATTATAGCATTTTTTTTACAATAAAGCATTTTTTAAAATAAGGTAATACTTTTTGTATATCTCATGCTATTGCACACTGAATATACTGTAGTATAATTAAACATAACTTTGATATACATTAAGAAACCAAAATAATCTTATGACTTGCTTTATTGTGATATTTGCTTTATTGCAGTGGCTTGGGACTAAACATGAAATATTTCTGAGGTATGCCTTTGATTGGCTATTAAATGGTTAAGCAATAATTCCGTAGTACTATTTCAGCCAAGGAATTGTCAGGAAGTATCCTATAACTTCATAAATTCTTATAACTGTCATATACACAAAGCATAAATACTTTTACTTTGTTTGTTTCGTTTTTCGCTTTGGTGACTAATATGCTACTATCTCTTTTCCCCAGAGGGAGATAAATATATCGTGTTTTTCATCAATGCAGTGTAGGAAGAGAATTCTAGACACAAAGAGAGAGAGAGAGACAAAAAAAAAAAAAAAAAAAAAAAAGAACAGGTCATGCAGGTCAGGAAGAGCGGCAGGGCTAAGCATGTCAACCAAAAATATTCCCAGGACTAACAAGTAAAGCAGATCATCAGCATTTTGCAGAGTGTATTGGGGAGAGAGAAGCAAAAGCCTCTGTGGTCTTTATGTTAAAAAGACACGTCTGCTCTGGAATCAAAATACTTCCAATCCTGGCACCCTACTCTCTGGTCTATGACCTTGCATTAGTTATTTAATCTCTGTGAGATGGATTTCTGATGCAGAATTTGTGTGAAAAAATAGTACCTGCTTCATAGGATTATTGTGAGAATTAAATAAGATTATCCACATAAAATTTTCTCCATTGTATCATGCACAAAGTAAGTGCTCGGCATTTTTTTCTTTTTACTACTATTATTATTAATTTTTGCAAATAGAAAATTTAGGCTCTTCATAATATGGGCATAACTCCTTCATCAGATTATTCGATGGACTATAAATTCAAACTTCAGAGCTTTAAATTGCAATGAAACTGCAAATGTCACAAAAGGAAGAATAGGTAAGAGACTTAAAAATAAAATATTTTTAATAAGTATGTGATATTCACTATAAAAATACTGGGAACTTACATAACAAAATGGGAAGAGTGGTTGCCTAATCAGTGCTGATGATATTAGTTTTTTTTCTTCGTTCCCATATTATCTGAAATTTCCACATTGGTAACAATTAAGTATACATTACTTTTAAAATCATTATGAAAATAAATTTGAAGGAAAATGTTGTATTAATGCATCTGTTTCAATACACTATTTTAATAATATGTATGCCTATCTGGATACACATTAATGAGTACAAATATA
Source organism: Papio anubis (assembly GCF_008728515.1). Lineage (NCBI taxonomy): Eukaryota > Metazoa > Chordata > Mammalia > Primates > Cercopithecidae > Papio > Papio anubis. Next base: position 158,044,558 of record NC_044978.1, on the reverse strand, counting down.
AAAGGATACAGGAACAGAAAGGAGAGGTCCATACTTTATGTTCATAAACTTTGAGGTCAAGCTTTCCAGATTAGTTGACCCTAAATAAAATTTTAAGAGTAAACAAGGAGAACAAAAAAAAGAAGCAAAAGAAAAAGGGGACACTCAACCAAATTTAATGCCGAGTCCTGTGGCATCAAGGGAAATGGCTGAGCATCTTTATACAATTGCAACTGCTACCTGGCGCTGTAGTGTGTGCCTGTGTCCCAGCTATTCACTGGCTGATGCAGGAGGATCTTTTGAGCCCAGGAGCTCTGTGCTATAGTGATCAAGAGTCCTCCATAGATTCAGCATCAATATACTGACTTCCTGGGAGAGGAGGACCACCAGGTTGCCTAAGGAGGGATGTAACAGCCCAGGTAAAAAAATAAAATAAAATAAAACAGAGCAGGTAATAACTCCTGTGTTGATCAGTAGTGGGATCACTACTAATGCAATTTCTTCCAAAGAAATGGGAGATCCAGTTTCTTTTAAAAAAAAAAAGAAAAAAGAAAAAAAAAAATCAAGTGCTTTCATAGGTCAGGAGTAAAGAATAATGGAAAGTAGTAATGGAAGATGAGTCGGAATCCATGGCTGGGTTTTGTATGACTCGTTAAGGATTCTATGTTCCACTGAAATATCAAAGTGCCTTTTTATAATTTAATGATGTTAAAAGATCATGCTGGTTCAAGGACTGTGAGGCCTGAGCAAGTTAAGAGAGCGAAGGGACTGTGGCAGAAACCATGGCAAGAAAAGGAGAGAGATTAAACAGTCACAGTGCAGTTAACTTATACGAACTGGACTAATTATTTCCATTCTTGATAAAATTCTTCTCTTACATTCCCATAAAATAGCGTTAATGGCTAAGGGAATGAGAGTCCTTAACTCGTTAATATAAGGAAGGAAGACAATGGAAGGAGCACAGGTTGTGGGCTATTGAACTAAAAGAGGGGAGAGATAATGAGTTTAAATTTGTTCAGATATAAGGGCTGGCTATGGTGCAACTATTCATGTCTAGTAAGCAATTGGAGGGACAATGAGCTGAGTGAGGTGGGTGGAAAAACTTTCCATAGCTAGAGATGGTGGAAAAATAGTGTAGGTGGAGAAATGAATGCAAAGTGTCAGCAATTGGCTGCTAAAGGAAAGCAAAAGCTGTGTTGCGAGAGTAAAACAGGGATAAGTCTGGCAGAAGCACAGAATTTCTATAAGGGTCATGGGAGAGAAAGGTGAAAAGGACTATTCGAGCAGGATTAGAAAGAGTCTGGCATGCCAGAGGGAGAAGTTAATATTGCAGTCTATTTAGAAAGAGATCCACTTACTTCCATAGGGCCACAATTGTTTCTATTTAGTGTATATCCTGGTAAAGAAATGCAATGTAGTGTTTAAGAGAAAAACTACAAGAGTAAATAGCCTTGCTTTAAATCCCAGCCTTAAGGCTTACTAGCAGTGTGACTTGGAGCAAATTGTTAATCTCTTAGTTCTTTAGTTGTGCCATCTGCAAGCTGATGATAATGATTGGCTACTTTCCTTGGGTGGTTATAAGGATTAAATGTGTTAATATATATGTCACCCTGTAGGAAGTGTTATATGTGGACATATGTATGCAAAATATGCATACACATATACTGCAAATATTATTACTCTCTCTATCTTTATTTCTTGTATTCTTCTGATGAGATACATCTCATATGAGATATATGAGACTCCTTCCTACTCTCTAATTTTACCTTCAATAAAAAAAAAGCACCTCTCCTCTTTATAATGCCAATCTTTAATTTCATTTATGGAGACAGGATTTATAAGGTCCCTCTCATTCTCATGAGTAGCATCATCATGACACATTTTGATGTATAGCACATCAGTAATATTTAAGAAATGGTAAAAAAAAAAAATTATAATTTTCAGGCCATCCTAGACTATCATTTATTTATTTTTTGATGAATAGCTGATTTTTATTTAAATTGAACAATTTATATGTCAACTTATCGATACTGTGTTCACGAGTTAATATTTCTATAGGATGGTTCTTAAATACAGGTACATTACATGGACACTTATCTCCAGGCTAAGGCTGCCTAGGCACCTCATCCTCCTGCCTACAATGATTACAATAGATTGGGGTGAGTATATAACCTATATCAGCCTTACGAGGTAGACACTTTGGATTTTGCTTATAGTACTAAAGACAAACTGAGTCTTTTCTTGAAGAGTGAGTCTTTTCTTGAAGAGTCTTTTCTTGAAGAGTAAGTCTGTAACACATAGAGCAATTTGCAAATATTAGAATGAAGTCTGGAGCTACCAAGGGGATCAGCATAGTGAACATGGAAATGAAGCTGATGTCACAAACAGTAGAACATAGAGTGTATGTGTGGACTGCTGAATCAAGGCTTACCTGAAAAGCGCTCTATCTGTAGATTAACATATAACCTAAGTGCATATATAAATTTTCTGTGTTGTTTAGGTCACTTTAAGTAAAGCTTTCTGTATTTTATAGTGCAAAAGTCCTCACAGATATGACTGCTTATACAGGTTTTAACCTACTTATGCTTTATTACTTCTCTCTGCTCTCTGAAACTCAGAATATAAACATCTAAAGTTATTTCAAAATATGTGCCTAGGCATTTTACCTTTGTTATGTGATAGTCATACATTCTATAAATATTTGCAGAGCTCCTAATATGTTTAAGGTATTTGGTGATGCTGAGGATAAAATAAAAATATAATATATACAATTTTATTGCATATTTAATCATATCTTTTTTTTTTTTTTTGAGACGGAGTCTCGCTCTGTCACTCAGGCTGGAGTCCAGTGGTGCGATCCCGGCTCACTGCAAACTCCACCTCTCGGGTTCACGCCATTCTCCTGCCTCAGCCTCCCGAGTAGCTGAGATTACAGGCCCCCGCCACCACGCCTGGCTAATTTTTTGTATTTTTAGTAGAGACGGGGTTTCACTGTGTTAGCCAGGATGGTCTCAATCTCCTGACCTCGTGATCCACCTGCCTGGGCCTCCCAAAGTGCTGGGATTACTGGCGTGAGCCGCCGCGCCCGGCCTTAATCATATCTTTTGAATGAAGTAGTCTATCTATTGAATGCTTCATATTGAATGAATCATTGAGTGACCATACCAATGAAGTATACAGAGGTATCATGTGAGTTCACTTCAACACATTTTATAAGTATATAATATATCCCCTAGACTATGTCATCAATTTGTTGGTTCTCGGCAGTAAATCCATCCTTCATTTCCTGCTCTGGGAAGATTTAACAGGAGCTCTTTAAACCTTGTTGCTTTCCAAGATGGCATGATTTTAAGCTTTGTCGGTAGTTTGTGCTGGAGACCAGCTACTACTTTCAAGAAGAGGCTTTCCTTCCTGATTCCACTGTGCTTTTCTCAATAGACTCCTTCAGTGCACCCAGTGCCCCATTCCTGCAGCAGGGGCAGCTTCAGCACCTGGCTCTCCCAGCATGTGCACCTTCTGTGACACCCAGCCTCTGTGTGCACAGAGGTGAACATCTTCCTGAAAACCGCTTCTCCTGGTACCTTAAAGGAAGAATATCCAGCAAGTTCCACTGCTGCAGCATCAGATGGACTTCAATGCCCTTCAGTGAGCCATGCCCATGTTTTCTCTAATGAAGTCTGGATCACAGTCCTCGGGACAGTGACTGCTCCTCATATCTGCTATTCCTCTGGTTTTTAGAGGTCTCTTTAACTTTTACTACCAAGCCCACATTAATCTATTGCAATTAATATTCTTTATACTAAACTTTTTATTTTCAAATTATAATGTGATTTGTCTCCTGAGTAGAAATGACAAATGCGGGTACCAAATCTAAACCAGGAGAGTTTGGGGAATTTTCTAATAGGAGATGACTTACCAGTTGAAGTTTGGATGTTGAGAAAATGCTAGTGAAGAGGATAAAGAGAAGCTAGATGAGGTGCAGATAGAAGCAGTTGTTGAAAAAGGTACATGTTTAAGTCATTGGTTCTCAAGGTATGATCCCAAACTAGCAACATCAGCATCACTTGAGAAATTGACATGAAAATAAATGTCCAAGACTGAATCAGAAACTCTCAGGGTAGGCCCAACAATTTTTGTTTTAATAAATCCCCAAGGTAGTTTCTATGCATGCTAGAGTTTAAGAACAATCAGCTTGACTTGCTATGATTTAGGTGTGATATTCTTTCATCATAGTCCTACACTGTAATGATGAATGAGCATGCTACCCTTTAGGTCAGAATAAATAATATTTTAATAAATGTCATGTGTATCTACTTTCCAAGGTACTGAGAGTTGATACTATAACCACAGTGGGGGGGAAAAAAAAAAAAAAAACAAAACAAAGAAAAAAAACGGAACATGTAAAAATAAAGTATAATAATCTAAGTAAGAAAAAATAGGGCAGATTATTTTATTAAAAATTATCAGCTTTTAAAATATTAAATGTTATATACCATACATTTTAATTCTTCTAATAATGTCATCTTCTGTCCTACAAAGGATGAAGGTCTGTAGTTAAAAGAAATTATTCATTATTGTCTTTCAACTTACACTAAGCTGTCTATATCAATGTGACAAGATTCTTTTCGTGGCCTAGTATTAAGAAATTCTCCACTAATAAGCTTTTGATTATTTCATTGATTTGTTAGTTGCCTGAGGCCATTCAATAGAAATTCTTATTATTGTGGAGTGATAAGCAGGATGTGTTTTAGGTCATATTATTCATATGAAAAATATTTCCATAAGTGGAAATATTTCCATTAACAGAGTTCTATGTGCTGCTTCTCAAGGTTAATTGTTTCCTCTGATCTCCAGTTAATATCTATTATTCTTAAACCCAGAGATTAGCAAAATGACAGACAGAGAGGGCATTCAATGTCTGGAAGATACTTATTGGAGGCTTTGGGTTTTTTTAGACATAGACCAAATAGCATTTAAAATCTAGCTTCAAAAGATAAAAAACAATTATGATAAATTATATGATAGGCTCACCCTTAGATTTTCTGTCTTTAAAAACAAGTCAACAATATTTGGTAAGAAAAACAGGGCAACATAAAAATTTATATTTTATTGTGCTGCCATAATTTAACTTATTTTTAGATCAATTTAAGAAGAATATGTTTTTCTACTATTTCATGGGTAAATATGGGCATTAATGCAAGATATAACTTAGATAAAGAGTTTACATTTAGTGCTTCAGTATGTATTGCTGAAAGATTTACAGGAAAGCAGTGATGAATGTTAAACTGTACAGGCACCAGAATGTGACACTGCAATAGTGATTAAAGTAGTATCTGAACCAACAAATGCAAATTGCCAAGTTTTATTTCTAACCATCATGATTTCTTTTTAATGCAAATACTCTGTGATTCATTCTACTTCTGGACATTTTTCACTGTAAAATAGTATGGATTACCGATATCTATTACATAAGGCTTTTTTTTTTTTTTTTGTAATTCTATTTCCATAATATTTGTACAACCACATGCCCAGACATACTCCATTTTTTCTCCTATTAGAGGTAAAGCACTTTCACCCATTATAAAATACATTTAGAGGACTCCATATACTAGAAAATGGAAGGCCAACGAGCTAAGTTTTAAAAGAAGACAGTATCTTTTGTGATAAACCATGAGGTTATTGAAATTTCTTGAAACTTCTAACTGGTAGCCAAAAACTTTGGTATGAATGCATTAGCAAAATTAGCCACTCACTCCTTTAAGTGAGATTTGAAGTTTATCACTAATTCAATTATCTGAACCAAGGAAAACATAGAGTGTGAGAGACAAATGACTGTAATTTTGCTTTTTATAATGCACAGGCAGAAGAGATAATATTCTCTGATGCTCCATTGACCCTCAGATACAGTCAATGTGGGTATCCACATTCACATAAAGTGCAAAAAATGAGAGTCCTGCCAAAGAAAAACAAGAATCCTTAGCTTCTTGGCATGTCATCATTATCTCTCTATCCTATCCAGCATAAAGGCTTCGAGTAAACCATATTGATCAAAATCCGTAAGCTGAGAATATTACTTTAAGGGACATTCAAGTGCAACTCTTCGGTTACTATTTTACAAATAGTTGGTCAGATGACAATAAATAAAAGCTATCTCCTTGGGCTCATAGAGTTTATAATAGAAACAAACAGAAAAGCAAATTGTAGCTATCTTCAAAGTCACAGCCTCAATGCTACAAAATGATGCTCAGCCAATTGCATCCTACATCTCTGTGCTGTGAAGCTATACAAACTCAAACAAAAATATTGACACTGAATCATAGTACCCTTGTTATACAAAACAGAAAAGTAATTTTTGGAAGTCCTGTAGCTCTTAAGCACTGCAAAGGTTAGGCCTATGCACAAAGAAATAGGGGGAACAGGATGGAATGCCACCTTCAGCCATTCTCACGTCTCTGTTGTACATTTTGCTAAATCCACATACCATCTTGTTATTTTGGCCATGCATGTGTACTGTCTTATTTCCCTGAATATTTTTAATGGGCCACTTTTTTAACTGACATCAATGTAACTAAAAAAGAAGCTTGAAGTTACTAGTGTAAAAACAAAGCCAGTATCATGCAGTAAAAGAAAATATTAAAAATTAGTAATCAAATCTAAAATGTTAGTTATTAAACTTTAGAAAACCTTGTGCCTGCTCAAGACTCTGATTTTGAGATTTGTTCTAGCTCTGTTAATAAAAACAAGCTACTTATCATCCAATTGATAAAATTTAATACTAATTAACTAGCTTGGCTTTCTCCTTCATTGAACTACAGGAATTGACCAAAAAGATCAAAACTAAAGACTATCTGATTGCAAAATTTGAAAAGACAAGTGATAAGTAGAAGACCAGAAAGTTCTGGTAAAAATAAGCAAATTATATATCAAAAATGTGAAACAGAAAGTTAGACTCCTCAATAGCAACAATGGATCTAAGAGGTGATAGAATAATGCTTTCTTAATAAGGCATAAATATTTTCATTCCAGTGTTTGATGTCTAGCTAAATTCTGAATCAGGAATTCAGAGAGAAAGATATTTACAAATGTGCAAAGGCTTAAGCATGTTTTTTAACATGCATTCATTTTTAGGAAACCAAGAAGAAAAGAAGAAAATCTTAGACATAGGATCTAGGTTCTAGGTTTTTCTACATTAGAAAGCAAGGAAGGAAAATTCAGGATATAAAATTTGTAGTAAGTCCAGAAGGCAAACAGTTCCTATTTAAGCAAGACAACAAAAGATGATGAGAGAGAACTGACCAGGTAATCAAAGCAAAAGAAGCAGTTATAGAGATTGATAGATTATCTGATATATTTGAGTTTGAAATTGAATATTGATAGGTGATTGATATGTAAATTGGGTTTCTGAAATGAGGGATTGTTTCCTAAAACACAAGAAATTATTTCAAAAGGCAAATTGCAATTCTAGAAACACACAAAAAATTACATAAGGAAAAAATAATCATCAAAGACCACTTGAATCTACAGTAACTAAAATTACATAATCATAACATAAGAATAAAAGCATATTCAGTTCAAATTTTGATATATCAATATTAGCAGAAATGGCAAAATAAGGGGATGAAAATATAAGATAGCTTAATTATACTTTGGGGACTGCTTGAGGGTGGAGGGTGGTAGGAGGGAGAGGATCAGAAAAAATACCTATATGGCACTATGCTTAGTGACAAAATAATCTGTACATCAAATCCCCATGATATGTGTTTACCTATGTAACAAACCTTCACAGGCACTTCTGAACCTTAAATAAAAGTTAAAAAAAGGAAAAAAAAATCTTTGATAGGAACTAGGTGAAGAAGCACATAGATCTAAAATTAATATATCAAGAAATAGAGGCATAAATATGCTCTATAAAATAACTAGTAAAAAAAAAAAAGTAACAACTAAAAATAGTAAATTTTGTTGTTCATGGACTGAGATCAGGTTGAAATAAAAGATATTAAGTAAAAAGAAATTAAAACATTACATATTTGTCTTGGACAAAAATAGAATTCAACTTACAAAGAAAAAATTGCAGTAACAAGGAAATCAGTGTTTGTTGATGTTATTTTCCAGCCCTACCTGTGATAGATACATGAATTGCATATAACGATTCTTAGTTCTTTTGTAATTACTCTGAGAAAAAGTGGACAATCATTAATCACCATGAAGAGGTATCTTGTATTGTTCAAATACAAATTTTTAAGATACCTATAATTATTAGTTATGAGGCTGTGAGCCTAGAAAATAAAATTTACTTTAATAAGAATTTACCTATAATTATCATTTTATAGGGAACTTGTGTTCATCTGTTTAGTATATCTTATCTAATGAACTCTGAGATATTTGAGAGAAAGGAATTTTCATTCTTCTCTCATTCTGTTGTACTGGGAAAATGGTAAGTGTTCAATACATGTTTTGCTTTTATTTTAATTTTTACTTTTATTTTTATTATTACTATTTTTTGAGACAGAGTCTCGCTCTGTCGCGCAGACTGGAGTGCAGTGGCGCGATCTCAGCTAACAGCAACCTCCGCCTTCCGGGTTCAAGCGATTATCCTGTTTCAGCCTCCCGAGTAGCTGGGACTGCAGCCGCCCGCCACCACGCCCAGCTAATTTTTGTATTTCTAGTAGAGACGGGGTTTCGCCCTGTTGGCCAGGCTGGTTTCGAATTCCTGACCTCAGGTGATCCACCCTCCTTGGCCTCCCAAAGTGCTGAGATTACAGGCGTGAGCCACCGTGCTCGGCCATGTTTATTATTATTAATTAAAAATTTTTAAACTTATATCTGAACTATTTGGTAAAAGGGTTATTACTTTTTTTTTTCCCCAAAAATTTCAGAGCTTAGGTCACAAGTGTCATTATCTCCCCCTTTTTTTTCCCCCAATTTTTTACAGTGGTCAAATGCACGTTGACATTTACCATCTTAACCATTTTTAGGATCACAGTGCAGTGGTATTAAACACATTCATAATGTTGTGCAACAGTCGCCACCATCTGTCTCCATAACTGTTTTCATATTGTCAAACTGAAACTGTGTACCCAGTAAATGATTATCCTGTCTTCCCTTGTATCTATAGCCCCAAGCAACCTCTGGTCTATTTCCTGTCTCTATGACTTTGACTACTCTCAGTACCTGATGTAATTGGAATTATATAGTATACTTTTCTTTTTGTGTCTGTTTTATTTCACTTAGGATAATGTCCTTCAAGTTCACTGATGTCATAGCATATGTCAGCGTTTCTTCCTTTTTAAGACTTAATTATGCTCCACTGTATGTATATGCCATATTTTGCTGATCCACTCATCTGTTGATGGACACTTGGATTGCTATCATGTTTTAACTATTGCAAATAACACTACTATGAATATAGGTGTACAAATACCTCTTAGAGACCCTGTTTTCAACACTTTTGGTTATATACCCAGAAGTGAAATCGTTGGATAATATGGTAATTGTATTTTTACTTTTCTAAGGAACTGCCATACTGATTTCCATGGTAGCTATACCATTTTACATTCCCACCAACAATGCACACGTTTCTGAAAGCAAGGGAAACCGATCCAGTCATTGTATTAACATTTTCATGCTTCATTCAGCAAAGTATAACAAAATTTTAGAGTTTATAAAAAATGTTAACTTATTTTAAAATAGCTCATCATTGTCCTGGAAAGACTTTTGCTAGAATAAGTTAAAATTTATTTGGATAATCACAGCAGTAATCTGGAGAATTAATTATGGAAAGCTCTGCAGTGACACAATAATTTCCAATTACGTTTCACAGCACCCTTTTTGTTGAGCGTCTTGTTTGTCTGTCTTTCTCCTCATGAACTACTTGGGAAGAAATTATTCCTTTAAAATACGCCATAAGTTTATTCAGAAGGACTTCCTAATGTTAGTACAACTGTTTATGTCTAAAGGTATACTCTGAAAGATGAAAGCTTGCACAAGCATGTGGGCCTGGGGAACATTTCTCTAGTAAAAGGCTTTGCTCCTTTGTTACAATAAATGGTCTTTCTGCACTCAGGGGACTCTGGCTCTGAGAATTAATGCTGACACTCCAACTCGGATTCTTATTGGACTGAGCAATAGAAACACTTTAGAAGATCATAGCAACAGAGAAAAAATATACAAAAACTAAAACTCAGAACTAACTTAAGGTATTAGAAAACTTTGCAAACTATTTATCTTAGCATTTACTTTAAATCAAGAATTAAAAGTGTAATACATTGGGCTTTTGGAACATAAGGGTTTGTTTTAGCATTATGTACTGAAAAAATAGGAAGTTGGGGTCTCTGATTAACTGGCAAAGAATTAAAACGAATAATAAGAACTCATAAAGCTAATGCTTTAGTCAATGAAGCAATAAAAGTTGTTGTTCACTGAAAGTCATATACTCTCAAACCTGTGGAAAGCTGTAAGAGCCATCCTAAGTAAAAGTCCACATCTATGTTACAAGAACAGCATTTTATCTACTTTGTAAAATATATATTGAAGTCCATAATAGTTACATGAATTCCTTAGATCCAGAAATGTTTCAAAACTCAGCATGTTTTAGTTTTCTCCTTTGATTATAGGAAGATAATATAACATATACAGTTGATCCTTGAATTATGATGAGGTTACCTCCTGATGAACCCATTGTAACTTGATAACATACTAAGCCAAAAATACTTTTATTTCTGACAACACACTAGACGGTCCCCAAGTTATGGTGATTTGACTTAGGACATCTTTACTTCACCATAGTGCCAAAAGCAATATACATTCATTAAAAATTGTAAACCCTTCTTAGGTCATAAAAAGCTCCTCAACTTACAATGGAATTATATCCGGATAAACCCATCACAGAGTTGAAAAATTGTAAGTGGAACCATTGTAATTTGGAGACCGTCTGTATATGTTAAATGACATCATTCACAGAGTTTGACTTAGAATCCCATAATCAAACATATGTATACTTTAGAAGCTAAATACACAGGTATTCTCAAACATGTAATTCTGATGTTTTAGTCCTAAATGCCTTGATGTTTGAAAATATATCCAGAGAAACAGATATCCAGAGAAAAAGTACTATTTAATATACTATGCAATTTAAAAACATGTATCAAGAAATATACATGCAAAGGGAAAATATATGTGACATGATGCTCATAGAAATGAGCAACAGGTATTCATAAATTTAGAGAATGGTTGGTCCTTGCAGAGACTTCAGAGGCTATAGAGAAAGTATTTCTTTTTTGTTTGTTTGTTTTTCAGACTGGAAACACTGAAGCTCAGAAGTATTATAAGACTTAACTGATGTAGTCCTAAGGCAAGATGATGTTGTAAGATCACTAGGGTCATGATTAAAATTACTCATTCCTGTTTACATGACCAGAGTTATGCTCTATTTCTCACTGTAGTAGATGAGTACCTCTAAAGGGCAAAATAAGATCACTAAGCGTTTCTCACTTCCTGCCTAATTTAGTTATTTTATTTGTCCTAGAATCTAAGATGTTTTATTCAATGATGATCAGGAACTTGATGAACTACCTTTCAAGTTCTCAATTGTTGCCCGCCCAAAGTGCTTATAATCCAGAATATATAATGGTTAAATAGACTTTAGCATAACTCTTTATACATTGCCAGTTTTATAAGTAGCATATGTGTTCTAATTTTTGACCACATTATAGCTGCCTTTTCTGGTGGCTTTGTTGCCTGCTATTCTGTTACTGAAAGTCATCTTCATTGTCTGCTTCCTGCCTCTGTCTAACTTTTTTAACAACAAATATTAATGAAAGACTGTCTATGCTCTAGGCACTGTGATAACCATGGGGACACAAAAAAACATCAAGATGCGATGGAAAGATCAGTACCTAGGTCTGCAACCTTGGGAAAGTGACTTAAGTGCTTTTATCTCTTTTGTCTATAAAACCAGAGGTTATGAGGTACAAATGAGATTAGGAAGGAACCACTAGAGGGGCATATTTTCTATCACAGCTGTCAAGGGCAGAGTGGACAGGAGTTCAGGTGGGATACAGAACATCAAGAGTGAGGATACAGAACATTTATTTTCCAGGAAACTGCCTTGTGAAAGGTGATTCTACAATTAATGTTGTGGCGAATATTCAATTGTTAACACATTATACTATAAACCTTAGTTAAACAGAATTATTTGTTGTAAGGCTGCCCGTAATACATCAAGACATTGGAGAAAATCATATATTTGGGATGTGAGGCAAAAGACAGTATTAGTTCAGAGTGAGGATAAGAGGACAGTGGGCATTTGGCAGGAAAAAAGACAAATAAGTGAAAGCAGGGTTTAGATAAATGGAAGAAGGTATTAAAAATAAACTCCGTTTCATTTTCAACGCTGTCTCCTCCCGGTTTTTCAGATATCAACAATTATAAACTTTGAGTTTGTCTATAGCTCAGTTATACATTGCTTTGAAATTTTGTTATCAAGCTAACTACTTTTATGTATATTGCTTATTGCAGATGTTATGCAGCACAAATTCCCCTTCCTTTCTAAATAATTTCTTCCTTTGCTCTTGGAAAGGTTGCCTGACAATTCTTCACTGTAAACTTACTTTGGGAGTTGCATCTATTGAAGATGGACACCTCATTCAAGGACAAACTGTGGTCTCTGGGAAAACCTCATGCTATGTCAAGTAAATGCTGGGTTAGCGAGTTATCACCTCTTTGCCTCAACTTGGGAAACTACAGAAGGGCCATCTCATCTACGGTGTGTACCCTGACATCAGCTGAGGTACTTGGTTGTGACTACATTATAGGCAAACTTATTTCTGTAACATGAGGTGTTAAACCCATAACAACACCTTATCATACTAATCTTCATCTCAAAGTATGCTCCCCAGGGAACCCAGGCTGACGGTGGCTGTTCTTTTGCCATATGTTGTTATAGGATATTGCCTCAAATACTTTTGGATAATCAGCTTTATTAAAGCATGTGATATGAAATCTGTTTAATCCTCAATCAACGAACTACACAAGTCCTAAGAGAAAGAACAGGTTCAATGTGTTAGAAGAATGAATTAACAAAAAAAAAAAAAAAAAAAAAAGAAAGAAAAAAAAAAAAAACAATGTTAGTTCTCCAGTCATTGGCAGGGACTAATGCTTACTATTAGTGAGCAAGAAATAGAAAGAGGGAGTAAGATTGTGAGAAGCCATTTAAACATGACTACACACAGTGAATTTAATATTCTATATAGACTTGTGTGCTTTTTCATTTTGTTCAAAAATAATTTTACTTACTTTTTGCATGCTAATTGCAGATGCAAAAAATGATCCAAGGAAGATAAAATTAAAACATTAAAAATAGTTTTTATTTATTATTATTATTAAAGTAAGATAATCAATACCCTGAGGTTTTACAAAGTCAGTTGACCTTGATGGTAAACAACAGAAAGAAGTTGGGTTAAAATTATCTTTTATTTCATTTTATTTTTATTTTTTGCTTTTGAGATTATGTGTTGACTAGATTCATCATTGTCTTTTCAGTATTAAATCTGCATGCTTTTCTAAAACTTTTGGATTTTCCAAAGTACTAATAGACAAACAAAATAATAAAGACCATGCTGTAATTCCATTTTTTTCCCTTTTTTCCCCCCACTTTTAGATTCAGAGGGTACATGCACATTTGCTCCCTGGGAATATTGTATAATGCTGAAAACAATTAGTTTTTCAACACTTTTTCCTCTTTCTACCTCCCCCATCTAATAATCCCCAGTTTCTATTATTGCCATTTTTATGTCCATGAGTACCCAATGTTTAGCTCCTACTTATAAGTGAGAACGTGTAGTATTTGGTTTTCTGCTTCTGCCTTAATTAGCTGCATAGTATTTATGCCTTTATGGCTGCATAGTATTCCGTGGTGTATATGTACCAATTTTATTTTTAATCCCATCTACCATTGATGGACACCTGGGTTGATTTCTTCTTTGCTATTGTGAATAGTGCTGTGATGAACATGCAAGTGCATTTTGGTAGAAAAATATACTTTCTGTTGGATATATACTGAGTATATCCAATGTTATTATTATTATTGTTTTTAGTTCTTTGAGAAATCTCTAAACTGCTTTCCACTGTGACTAAAATAATTTACATTCTCAACAACAGTGTGTAAGCTTTCTCTTTTCTCCACAGCCACACCAATATCAGTTATTATTGGACTTTTTAATCACAGTCATTCTGGCTGTTGTGAGATGATATCTCATTGTGGTTTTGATTTGCGTTTCTTTGATGATTAATGGTGTGGAGCATTTTCTCATATGTTTGTTGGCTGCTTGTGTATCTTCTTTTGATCCAAGGAAGATAAAATTAAAACATTAAAAATAATTTTTTATTATTATTATGAAAGTAAGATAGTCAATACCCTGAGGTTTTACAAAGTCAGTTGACCTTGATGGTAAACAGAAGAATGAAGTTAAGTTACAAATTATCCTTTATTTCATTTTAACTTTTTTTTCTTTTGAGATTATGTGTTGACTAGAATCATCATTGTCTTTGCAGTATCAAAGCTGCATGCTTTTCTAAAACTTTTAGATTTTCCAAAGTACTAATAGACAAACAAAATAATAAAGGCCATGCTGTAATTTCATTTTTTTCTTTTGAGAAGTGTCTGTTCATATATTTTGCCCACTTTTTAATGAGTTTATTTGTTTTCTGCCTGTTGAATTAAGTTCCATATAGATTCTGGATATTAGACCTTTGTCACATGCATACTTTGCACACTTTTTCTTCCATTCTGTAGGTTGTCTGTTTATTCTGATGATGGTTTCTTTTGCTGTGCAGACATTTAATTAGGTTCCACTTATCCATTTTTGCATTTGTTACAATTGCTTTTGAGGACTTAGTCAAAACCCGAGGCCCATGTCCAGAATGGTGTTTCTTTGGTTTTCTTCTAAAATTCTTATAGCTTGAGGTCTTACGTTTAAATCTTTAATACATCTTGCATTGATTTTTGTGTATGGTGTAAGATAGGAGTCCAGTTTCACTATTCTGCATATGACTAACCAGCTATCCCAGCGCCGTTTATTGAATAGAGTGTCCTTTCTCCATTGCCTGTTTTTGTTAACTTTGTTGAAGATCAGATGGCTCTAAGTGTGTGACTTTTTTCCAAGTTCTCTATTCTGTTCCATTGGTCTATGAGTCTCTTTAGGTACCAGTACCATTCTATTTGTGTTCCTGTAGCCTTATAGTATAGTTTGAAGTCAGATAATATGATGCCTCCAGCTTTGTTATTTTGCTTAGGATTGCTTTCACAAGGTGAGCTCTTTTTGGGTCTCATGTAAATTTTAAAATAGGATTCTAATGCTGTTTAAAATAACATAGGTAGTTTGATAGGAATAGTGTTTGTATTAGTCAGTGTTCTCTTAAGGGACAGAATTCATATGAGATAGATAGATAGATAGATAGATAGATAGATAGATAGATAGATAGATAGATAGATAGACAGACAGACAGATAAAGGGGAGTTTATTAAGGAGTAGTAACTCACACAATCTCAAGGTCCCACAATAGACTGTCTGCAAACTGAGGAGCAAGGAAGCCAGCCTGAATCCCGAAGCTGAAGAACTTGCAGTCTGATGTTTGAGGGCAGGAAGAATCCAACACAGGAGAAACATGTAAGCTAGAAGCCTAAGCCAGTCTAGCCTTTTCATGTTTTTCTGCCTGCTTTATATTCTGGCTGCACTGGCAGCTAATTAGATAGTGCTCACCCGGATTAAGGGTGGGTCTGCCTTTCCCAGCCCACTGACTCAAATGTTAATCTCCTTTGGCAACACCCTCACAGACACACCCAGGATCAACACTTTGCATCCTTCAATCCAATCAAGTTGACACTCAGTATTAACCATCACAGCATTGAATCTGTAGATTTCTTTGGGCAGTATGGCCATTTGAATGATATTGATTCTTCCAATCCAGGAACATGAAAATATTTTTACTTTTTTGTGTTATCTGTGATTTCTTTGAGCAATATTTTATAATTCTCCTTGTACAGCTCTTTCCCTTCCTTGGTTAGATGTATTTCTAGGTATTTTATTTTATTTTATTTTATTTTATTGATATTGTACTTAGGAGTGCATTCTTGACTTTGCTCTGCTGCTTCAACGTTATTGTTGTATTGAAATACCACTGATTGTTGTACATTAATTCAATGTTCTGAAACTTTACTGAAGTCATTTTTCAATTCCAGGGACTTCTGGCAGAATCGTCAGGGTTTTCTAGGTATAAGATCAGACTGTGCACAAAGAGAGATAGTTTAATTTCTTTTTTTCTATTTGTATGTCTTTTATTTCATTTTCTTGCCTGATTGTGATAGTTAGCAGTTCTAGTACTATTTTGAATAGGAGTAGTGAGAGTAGGCATCCTTATCTTGTTCTAGTTCTCAAAGGGAATGCTCCCAGCTTTTGCCCATTTAGTATGATGTTGGCTATGTGTCTGTCATAGTTGGATTTTATTATTTGATGTATGATCCTTCAATACCTACTTTTTGGTGGATTTTTATCATGAAGCAATGTCAGATTTCACTGAAATATTCCCCGATGTCTATTGAGATGATCATATGGTTTTTGTTTTTTATTCTTTTTATGTGGTGAAACACATTTATTGATTCACATATGTTGAACCAGCCTTGCAGGAATGAAGCCTACTTGATCATAATGAATTAACTTCTTGATAGCTGTTGAATTTGGTTTGGTAGTATTTTGTTCAATATTTTTGTGTTTGTGTTCATCATGGATATTGGCCTGTAGTTTCCTTAAATTTATTTTCTTGTTGTGCTTTTGCCAGACTTTGGTATTGGAGTGATGCTGTGTTTGTAGAATAAGCTAGGAAGGTGTTCCACTTATTCAATTTTTTGGAATAGTTTCAATAGAATTAGTACCACCTCTTTTATATCTGGTAGAATTTGGCTGTGAATCCATCCTCTCCAGAGCTTTTTATAAATTATTGATTCAATTTCAGAACTCAATATTGGTCTAGTCAGTTTCTCACTTTCTTCTGATATAATCTTGGGAATTTGTATGTTTCTATAAATGTATGCATCTCCTCTAGATTGTCTAGTTTGTGTGCATAGAGGTACTCATAATAGTCTCTGAGGAATTTTTTGGTTTTCTGTGGAATCAGCTGTGATGTCACCTTTGTCTTTTCTGATTGTGTTTATTTAGATCTCTCTTTTTTCTTTGTTAACTTAGCTGGCAGTTTATTGATCGTTTTTGTACTTTCAGAGAATAAACTTTTAGTTTCATTGATCTTTTTTGTATGAAATTTTATCTCTCAATTTCATTCAGCCCCACTCTAATTTTAATTATTTCTTTTTTTCTGCTGACTTTGGGGTTAGTTTGTTCTTGTTTTATGAGTTCCTTGAGGTTGAATGTTAGATTATTAATTTGAGATCTTTCTAGCTTTCTGAGGTAGGTGTTCAGCACTATAAACTGTCCTCTTAACACTGCTTTTGATGTATCCCTAAGATTTTGGTGTGTTGTGTCTCTCTTTTCATTTATTTCACAGATTTATTTACTTTTTTAATTTCTGCTTTCATTTTGTTATTTTCCCGAAAGTCATTCAGGAACAAGTTGTTTAATTTTTATGTATTTTGGGGGGGGGGGGGTTTAATACATCTCCTTAGTATTGAATTCTATTTTTTTTCCACTGTGGTCTTAGGTTATGGTTAGCCCTAGATTATGGTTATGTGGGCCTAGATTAATTTTTCTGAATTTATTGAGACTTGCTTTATGGCCACATATATGATCAATCTTGGAGTATGTTGCATGTACAGATGAGAAGAAAGTAAATACTGTGGTTAATGTTTGGAGTATTCTGTAGGGGTCTATTAGCTACAATTGGTCTGTAGTTGAGTTTATGTCTGGAATTTCTTTATCAGTTTTTTGCCTCAGTGATCTGTCTATTGTTGTCAGTAGGGTGTTGAAGTCTTCTACTATTATTGTGTGGCTAAGTCTTTTTGTATGTCTAGAAGTGCTTGTTTTATGAATCTCAGTGCTCTGACGTTGAGCATGCATATACTCTGAATAGTTAAGTTTTTTTGTTGAATTGAACACTTTATCATTATGTAAGGACTTTTTTTGTCTTTTTAAAATGTTCTTTGTTTAAAGCCTGTTTTATCTAATGTAAGAATCATGACCCCTGCTCTTTTATGTTTTATATTTATCTGGTAGATTTTTTTTTAATCCTTTACTTTGAGCCTATGGTTACATGTGATTGGTCTCTTGAAGAGAGCAGACTGATGAGTCCTGATGAGTCTTGTTTTTAATCCAACTTGCAACTCTTTGCCTTTTAAGTGGGTAGATTAGACTATTTACATTCAAGGCTAATATTGATACATGCAGTCTTGATCTTACAATAAGGTTATTAGCTGTTTGCTTTGTAGTTTCGATTGTATGATTGCTTCATAGGGTCAGCCAGATATGTACTTAAGTGCTTTCTTGTTGTGGGAGGTATCATTATGTTGTTTACATATTTAGAACGCCCTTAAGGATCTTTTGTAAGGCTGGTCTAGTGATAAAACATTCACTTAGTGCTTGTTTGTATGGAAAATATTTATTCCTCCCTCACTTATAATGCTTAGCATGGTTGGGAAAGAAATTCTTAATTGGAATTTCTTTTCTTTAATTGTGCTGGAAATAGTCCCCCAATCTTTCCTGACTTGTAAGATTTCTTCGGAGACATCCTCTGTTAACCTGATGGGACTCCCATTATACATGTTCTAACATTTCTCCTAGCTACTGTTACAACTTTTTCTTTAAGTTGACTTTGAATGGTCTAGTGACTATATATACCTTGGTGATGTTTGTTTTGTATAATATGTCATAAATGTTCTCTGAGGTTTTGTATTTGGATGGCTATATTTCTAACAAGGTTAAGGAAATTCTCTTGAATCATTCACTCAAATATGTTTTCAGGTTGTTAACGTTTTCTTTTACTCCCAGGAATGCTAATAATTTGTAGTTTTTATCTATTTACATAATCCCCTATTTCTTTTTTTGTTTGTTTGCTATGAAGCTTCACTCTGTTGCCCAGGCTTGAGTGCAGTGGCATGATCTCAGCTCACTGCAACTTCTGCCTCCTGGGTTGAAGTGATTCTTCTCCCTCAGCTGCCTGAGTAATGGGACCACAGGTGTACACCACCACACTCATCTAATTTTTGTATTTTTAGTAGAGACGTGGTTTCACTATGTTGGCCAGGCTGGTCTTGAACTCTTGACCTAAAGTAATCGACCAGCCTCGGCCTCCCGAAGTGCTGGGATTACAGGCGTGAGCCACTGCGTCCAGTTTGTAATCCCCTATTTCTCAAACACTTTGATCATGTTAAAATTCTTTTTTACTTTATATTTTTCTGACCAGGTTAGTTCAAAAGACTTGTCTTCAGGCTTTGAAAGTTTTTATTCTGTTTGGTCTATACTATTGATAAAATTTTCAGTTGCATTTTGAAATTTCTTAAGGGAGATATTCAATTCCAGAAGCTCTGATTGATTTTTTTCTAAAATATTTGTCTCTTCCATAATTTCTGGATTGCTTTAGAAGTTTCTCGGTGTTTATTCTTAACTTTGTCTTGGATCTCATTGAGCTTTCTTGCAACCCATATTTTATATTCTTTATCTGCTATTTCTGAGTTTCCTTTTGGTTAGCGACCATTTCTGGAGAGTTAGTCTGGAGATTTAGTGCAATCCTCTGGTGGTGTCTATATATTCAGATTTTTTATGGTGCTAAAATTCTTGTGCTAGTTCCTTCTCATTTGGAGATATGGGCAGTTCTAATTTTTATAATTATTTTCATGTGTGTAGGATCTTTTCTCTTTCTTTC
The DNA here is from genome assembly GCF_008728515.1 of Papio anubis. Taxonomy (NCBI): domain Eukaryota; kingdom Metazoa; phylum Chordata; class Mammalia; order Primates; family Cercopithecidae; genus Papio; species Papio anubis. Next base: position 158,024,716 of record NC_044978.1, on the reverse strand, counting down.
TTTCTCTATACATTTATTTCTCTCCCTTTCCTTCCATCTACACTCTCCCTAGGGGATGTTACTCTAGAGAATGTTGGGTAGGGTCTTTTGGCTTTGCTTGTATAGCTCTACACACTTATTTTGACAGGTTTTATATTGGGCTGTGAAATTTGACCTCCAGGTCAATTGATGGTGCTTATAGGTAAGAGCTGGCGATAGTCATTGCAGCTGGTAGGTACATCATTCTCAAGGCAATAGGCCTGATTTGTAAAATACACAGTGGTCTGACATCCCTGCTGAGCCCCTAGGGTATGGAGTCCATCATGGGCAGGACCACTGGAGGAGCACACCTACAACTCTCCTAGTGGCAGACGCAAGCATCATTGTCAAGGGGGAATCCAGTGGGCAACCACCAAGCACCTAGAGGTGTGCCTTCGTGTGGGGTTGGGAAAACTTCTTGGCCAGAAAGTTCTCTACATGGTAAAGTAGGGGTACCTAAACTTCTAATTCAGGGAAGTGGGCCCTCTAGATGCCTGGAAATCTGTATGGGTATGGAATGGAGAGGATCTCCCTTCACCAAGATCTCTGCACAGGAGGGGGTCAACTCAGGCTGCTAAACCAACAATGGAATAAACATGTTTATTTCAGGTACTATTAATGCCTGGAGACACGCTGAATTAGTCTGATCTTACAGTGCTAATAAAGACATATTCAAGGCTGGATAGTGTATAAAGGAAAGAGGTTTAATTGACTCACAGTTCCACATGGCTGGGGAGGCCTCACAATCATGGCGGAAGCTGGATGAGGAGCAAAGTCAGGTCTTACATGGTGGCAGGCAAGAGAGCTTGTGCAGGGGAACTCCCATTTAAAAAATCATCAGATCTCGTGAGAGAAATTCACTACCAGTATGGGGGAAACTGCCCCTATGATTCAATCATCTCTACCTGGCCCCATCCTTGACACATGGGGATTATTACAATTCAAGGTGAGATTTGGGTGGGGACACAGCCAAACCATGCCACCTGCCTATGTGTGAAGCAGAGTGAGCCTCTCTGCATTAGAGTATCTGCACAGGAAGTATAGGAGAAGTCAGGTTGCTGATCTAAGTGAGTAGGTGCTCCAAATGCCTGGAAATATGCCTGGGCATGGAATGGAGAGGCCCCTCATGCACCAAGATCTTTGCGCAGACACGATGTGATAGGTCAGGCTGCTGGACTAGGCAAGCAGGTGCTCTAAATGCCTGTGCAGAGAGGTCTCCCCTGCCCCAATATCCCTGTACTGCATGGATTCAGGGAATAATGCTGCTAATTCAGACAAGTGGGTACCGCAAATGCTTGGATTTCTGCCTGGGATGGAACAGAAAGGGCTCTGCTATACACCACAATCTCAGGGGAGTGAGATTGGACACCAGCAATGGCATACACAAATGGGATCAGTTCCAGGTCACCAAGCTGGCATTGGCTGCAAATCTGACTGCCCCAGAGAAACTGCAGCTGTAGCACCTCCCCTCCAGCCTCAGGCTTGCAACAGTGATGAGCACAATTTCAGCAACTACTGATGAGGTGCTTTCCGTGGTTTTGACTGTGGAGGCCCCTACCCCAATCCAGAGCAGGTGCTCCAATCTCTGGCTCAAGACTGAAATACCTGTGTGGCTAGGTTGTTGGGTTGCCCCATCATGGGTGACTTTTTGTGCATCCTGATTAAAAAATGGCATCTTACTCTCCATCCTGGGTTTGAGAAATTCTCTGTAGCTTTTTCTTTCATAGCATCACCAAGCCTCTCCCCAAGTTATCTCCAGGGGTGGCAAGAAACAATGTTCTCCCTCAGCTTTGGTTGCTCAGATCCCCAGCGGAAAGGTGAGTCACAGAGGGAGACTCCCTCCCTCTCTCATGTACTGGGACTTCACCAGACACCATCAAGAGAGTGGTTGCCTGTGTTTTTCTCCCTGAGATCTGGGCTGCCTTCGCGATTATGGTGGACTCCCGCTTTCTTGCTTGAATTAAAACTCAGACTTGATTTTTCTGTACTATCTTGCTAATTCCAAGCGGCCGAGGCATGCTAAAAAGCCTCCAATCTGCCATCTTGGAGGAAAACAAAACAAAACAAAACAAAACAAAACAAATCTATAATTTGATTTTCAAATGGATTCACTTGTTTAGGTTTCTCTAAATCATGACTAATCATTTGGATTTCTATGCCCTGCATTCAAAATTTAACAAACACCTTACCATAAATGAAGAATGTTTTCACAGTTAATAAGATAAATTCAGATACACATGTACAAATAAGAGTTAAATAAACATTTTGTTTCAAAATGGTATTTAGAGTTCCTCTTTCATATTCATTAGTGGTATGGAACAGTAAGAATCATGAAAGATATAATTTGTTTAAAAGCTAACCAGATTTTACAGACAAGGCTTAGATTACTAAAATACAATGTACCAAACCTCTTCTCCTTCTTAGGAATAATTCAAAAATAAAACCCTCAAAATAATTAACAGTGAATTGCTGATAATTTTAGAATCAGTGAAGACAACTAGAAAGTGAACTGAAACTCTGAAATAGTGTCTTAAAGAATGAGCACTTATTAAGCTTCAAATAAACGTTCAACTTGTAATTAGTATGTGTACTCAGATGAACATGAATTATTGTACATTTTCAGTTGCAGTAAAAAGTCTAGAGATCTAACAGTGAATTAGGTTACATTCTATAGTCATGATAAGCTGACAATAAACCAGACCTCTTTTAGAAGGGATTTTAATTGAGGATTTTATCTTAATTATGAAAGGAGACATCTATGAAGTAGTTTAAGCCTCAGAGCAAGAGAACTTAACAAGAAAGAGTTCAGATTCTGGCTGAAGGCGATTAACCTGAATAAAATCTATTTTATTTAAGGGCACATGTATCTAACATTGAAGAGGTAAGGAAGAAAGCATCATGTCCTCTTGAATATATAAAAATGTCCAACCTATAAATGAGTTGGAAAAGATTTTCAGTTTCTGTAGAAACATTATACTTAAAGAAAGCTTAGTTAGCTGTCATATTAGGCAACAATATCTATAGTTCAAAGATGCTATTTTCACATGGTTGGTTAATCTAGTAAAAGCTTCTTTGCATTACTGAGCTACATTTCTTAAATGTTTTGGCTGCTGATAATTTTTTTCTTTTGAAAATTAATTTTACTGAAAACAGATATGCATGGCCACTAACACCTTTTAAAATTGATTTATTTTTCATATATATCAATGCTAAATGACTCTAAAAGGTATATTGGTGGGCAAGACATCAATATAGACTACCATTCTGCAACAAATAAGAAAAATTAGCCTGGCCATTTATTAGATTCTTTTTTTATTATTATTATACTTTAAGTTCTGGGATACATGTACAGAATGTGGAGGTTGGTTACATACGTATACACCTGCCATGGTGTTTTACTGCACCCATCAGTCCATCATCTACATTAGGTATTTCTCTTAATGCTATCCCTATCCTAGCTCCCCATCCCTCCCACCACACCCTCGATAGGCCCTGGTGTGTGATGATCCCCTCCCTGTGTCCATTTGTTCTCATTATTCAATTCCCACTTACAAGTGAGAACATGCGGTGTTTGGTTTTCTGTTCCTGTGTTAGTTTGTTGAGAATTATGGTTTCCAGCTTCATCTATCTCCATGCAAAGGACAGGGACTCATCCTTTTTTATGACTGCATAGTATTCCAGGGTGTATATTTGCCACATTTTCTTTATCCAGTCTTATCATTGATAGTCTTTACTATTGTGACTAGTGCTGCAATAAACATACGTGTGGATGTGTCTTTATAGTAGAATGATTTATAATCCTTTGAGTATATATACAGTAATGGGATTGCTGGGCCAAATTATATTTCTTGTTCTAGATCCTTGAGGAATGACCTCACTGTCTTCCACAATGGTTGAACTAATTTACATTCCCACCATCAGTGTAAAAGTGTTCCTATTTCTCCACATCTTCTCCAACATCTGTTGTTTCTTGATTTTTTCATGATCATCATTCTAACTGGCATGAGATGCTATGTAACTCATTGTGGTTTTGATTTGCATTACTCTAATGACCAGTGGTGATGAGCTTTTTTTCATATGTTTGTTGGCTGCATGAATATCTTCTTTAGAGAAGTGTCTGTTCATATCCTTTGCCCACTTTTTTGATGAGGTTGTTTGTTTTTTTCTTGTAAATTTGTGTTAAGTTCCTTGTAGATTCTGGATATTAGCCCTTTGTCAGATGGATAGATTGCAAGAATGTTCTCCCATTCCGTAGGTTGCTTGTTCACTCTGATGCTAGTTTCTTTTGCTGTGCAGAAGCTCTTTAGTTTAATTAGATCCCATTTGTCTATTTTGGTTTTTGTTGCCATTGCTTTTGGTGTTTTAGTTGTGAAGTCTTTGCTCATGCCTATGTCCTCAATGGTATTGCCTAGGTTTTCTTCTAGGGATTTATGGTTTTAGGTCTTACATTTAAGTCTTTAACCTATCTTATGTTATTTTTTTTATAAAATGTAAGGAAGGGGTCCAGTTTCAGTTTTCTGCATATGGCTAACCAGTTTTCCCAACTCCATTTATTAAATAGGGAATCCTTTTCTCATTGCTTGTTTTTGTCAGGTTTGTCAAAGATCAGATGGTTGTAGATATTTGGCATTATTTCTGAGGCCTCTGTTCTGTTCCATTGGTCTATATCTATTTTGATACTCGTACCATGCTGTTTTGGTTACTGTAGCCTTATAGTATAGTTTAAAGTCAGGTAGCGTGATACCTCCAGCTTTGTTCTTTTTGCTTAGGATTATCTTGGCTATATGGGCTCTTCTTTGGTTCCATATGAAATTTAAAGTAGTGTTTTCTAATTCTGTGAAGAAAGTCAATGGTAGCTTGATGGGGACAGCATTGAATCTATAATTTACTTTGGGCAGTATGACCATTTTCACAATATTGACTTTTCTTACCCATGAGCGTGGAATGCTTTTCCATTTGTTTGTGTCCTCTCTTATTTCCTTGAGCAGTGGTTTGTAGTTCTCCTTGAAGAGGTCCTTCACATCCCTTATAAGATTTATTCCTAGGTATTTTATTCTCTTTGTAGCAATTGTGAATGAGAGGTCACTTATGATTTGGGTCTCTGTCTGTTATTGGTGTATAGGAATGCCTGTGATTTTTACACATTGATTTTGCATCTTGAGACTTCTTTTTCTTTAGCTTTACATAGTGTCATGAACATTGTTGACTGGATTCTAATATCATAAATCTAAAATTTACTAAAACAAACTTATACAAACTTTCATATGGAAATATTTATGATAAAGTTGTAGGGCCATATTTTTAAGGAAATTAAAAAGATAATGTTAAAACACTCTTTTCAAAGTAAGAGTACCCTACTCTTTTCAAAGTAAGATATCTATTGATTTTCTTACGTATTATTGGGGCCTTCTAATCTTAAATCAGTGTGGCTTTCTAATTCTTCTGTATGTTTAATCATTTCTTACTTGAGTACATATTTATTTAACATTTCATATGTTCTAAGTAATAGACTAGATCCTGAAGATACTATTCTGACCAAGACAGAAACTCCTTTTACTCTACTACGGTCTACTTGTGAAATTTAATTGTAAAAATCAAACACTGTTTGAAGATGGAAATGTTACATGATATAACATGGACTGGGAGAGCACCTATCAGGAACACCTTAATTAGTCTAGGAGGGTCCATGAAAGACTTCCCCCCAAGAAAAAGAAAAAAAGCATCAAAAGTATTGAGGTCAAAGGCATTTGAGTTATAATTACTAGTCAAGGCAAGAGTATGGTGATAATATAATGATCCAAATATATTTTTAAACTATATTTATTTTTTTATAATACAGTTCTAGTCTGTTATCTCTGGTTTGAGAATGCCTTTCTTCCCTGTAGTGCTTCAGTAACTCAGTTTCCTCCACTTGGAGGTTTCAGTTTGCCTGTTCTCTACTTGCCTATCATCTGCACATAGTCAAAAAAAAAAAAAAAAAAAAAGTAACAAGGACATTAACAGAGGGCATGGAGAAGACAGATTCATGTTTCAAGGCCTTGAACCAGAACTGAGTCATTCATGTTTATTCCATTGACAAAAGCTAGTCATACAGCCAAGCCTAGATGGAGAAGGGGCTAAGAAATGGAATTTCATGACTGAAAAGCTACCTTTTAGCAACAAGTTCACATTGTGGATTAAGTTAATAAGTGCTGATGGACAACTAGCCATCTGGACATATGGAATGAGGGTATAAGTTGTTAGGAAGAGTAGAGTGAAGTTGCTAAAATGTAACAGTCAAACATATTAGTCCTCTATTCACAATAAACAATGAATATGATGCATATGTACTGCCCAGTAAGGTAGTGTTGAAGAAACATAAAAATGCAAAATTATATAAAATATCTACAAACTTTGAATGAAATGTATTGAATAGCCAGAAGGAGAGTAACTATTTTAGTTGATTGTAGAAACAAATCATTGAGAATGTTTAAAATATGTTGAGATATTTAGGAGTTAAAAATTTGACTCTAAAAAATTTGGTATTATTTGATATTTGATATTTGGGGGTTAAAAATGTGACTCTAAGCTAGACCTGGTGGCTCACCCCTGTATCACTTTGGGAGGCCAAGGTGGGAGGATCCCTTGAGCTTAGGAATTCAAGACCAGCCTGGGCAACACAGCAAGACCCCATCTCCACAAAAAAATAAACAAAACTAGCCAGGTGTGATGGTGTGTGCCTGTAGTCCCAGCTACTTGGGTTGCTGAAGTGGGAGGATTGTTTAAGCCCAGAAGGTCAAGGCTGTAGTGTGCCGTGATCTCCCCACTGCACTCCAGCCTGGGTAACAGAGTGAGACCCTCTCTTGGAAAAAACAAAAAAAAAAAGAAAAGAAATGGTACAGAGCCACAGAAGGAGAATGCCACGTGAAGACAAAGGCAAAGATTGAAATGACGCATCTATTAGCCAAGAAGTACCAAGAGGTGATGGCTGTCATCGTAAGCTAGGGGATGGCATGGAACAGATTCTTCCTCGGGGCCCTCCAAAGGAAGCAATACTACTGACGCTTTGACTTCCGACTTTAGCCTCCAAAAGAATGATACAATGAATTTCTGTTCTGTGAAGCACCTCACACCCCCTAAAATTGATTCTGATTGATTAAATATGAATAGAAAAGGTAAAGAGAATTTGGGCCAGAGTTGGTCTGTGCTGATGACCAGTGAATCCAGTTAATTTATATAAGGAACACACAACTTTCATATGAATTATTGTTCAATTTAGATATAAAGCCAAACCTAGGCACTAGGTAGTGATCTTAGGAAGATTTAGGAGCTAAATAGAACAAGAAATACATATATATTTTATATATATATATATGCCAGTTTCTGAGAAAAGGGCAGTCATGAATAGTGGGTCCAAGCAAGAAAGCAGTCAAATTTAGAATATTTATATCAAATATTGTTTTTTTTTTTTTCCTGGAAATATATAACAAAAAAAAATAGATAAAAATAAATAAAAAAATAAAAAGATAAAAGATCAAAAGACTAGATAAAACACATGGGAAAAAAAATTCCAGGATCTTATTGAGGACTTGTAACCTGAGCAAACAGTAATAGGAAAAATGAGAAATAGTCTTAATATTTCAGTTTCCTTTGGGTCTCAGATCTCCTTCTATGGGAATTCAGAAGGGTATTTTGTTCTCCTTGCTGCCTGGAAGAACACATGCCCGGGATTCAAGTTCTCATTGCTACTATTTCTCATCTAGATTCCTGGGCAATGCATTGCTGTCACCAACTTTCCAGACCGTTTCCTGGGAAGGCAAGTCTGAAAAAAAGAAAGAAAGAGAAAAATAAGAGAGAAGGAGAGGGGAAAACAAAAGAAAAAAGAAAGGAAAAGAAAGGGAAGCAAGGAAAGAAGAAAGGAGAGAAGGAAGGAAGTAAAAAGGAAGGAACAAAGGAAGGAAAATAGAAGGGAGAGAGAGAGAAGAAAATAAAAATAAATAAATAAAAAATTGGACCATGATCCAAAATCTCAAACAATCAGGAGTTTTCTAGGTACTAGGAAAAAAAAAAAAAAATGAGAATGGAGAAAGGGGTAATTTGATGATGAATGAGTGAGAGTACACTGTGGTTGATGGATGAAATGTAGCCAGATATAATGACAGAAGTGATTTTATGCCTTGAAGGACATCTTCTTTAGTACCAGTATTTGTTAACATAAAATACCAGCTACTTTTTAGAGCAATATTGACATGCATCCACACAAATTAATGAGTATTCTCATCTCACCTGACTCATTTGGCAGAAATAAGTTTATCTGTGAATAAGCTTATTCATAGGAACCTTCCAGAAATACTGTAATTTGTGTTTTTATTCAAAACATTGTATTTTATAACTACTGTTTGGCTTGCCCTAGATTTTTCCCCAAACTTCTGTTAAAGATATTTTTAATTGCCTTCGGAGAGCCATCCCTCCCTTAAGTGAAGTCCACAAGTTAACCTGCATGGGGCTAACCCATGCAAAACAAGAGTTATACTATATCCCTGGACACAATTATTGGTTCAAAAATAGAACTATATCAACTTTGGTATATCAAAATTAATTCCAAAAAAAATGTATAATTCTTTTGGGAAAGAGAGTCCTACATTCTATAGAGATTACTAAATTATGAGAAAGTAAATCTATAGCTACGAACTGCCATTTTTCAAACTTTGAAAAAAGAGTGTGAATATACAGGTTAAGTGAAAGAAAAGAAGAACCAAGACATAGATTTACATTAAAGAAACCTAACTCCAACTATTTTAAACAAAAAAGCAAAAACTAAAATTTCAGACGATAGTTCAAATTTAGTTCAAATTTTCAAACTAAATTTTTTTGATTATTATAGCATATATTACAGTAACTTTACCTCCATGTTAGTCCCCTTCTCCTCCTAGTGTTGACAAAATGGCTGCCTGCATCCACAGATGCACTTCCCTAGATTGAGCAATGCTCTTGAAATTTAAGATACTACCTCAGCACATCCATCTAGCTTTGCTGTAACTGTCACATTTCTGAATATTTTAGCTTCTGATTTTTTGTTTCAATAGTCAGAGATGGGTTTTTTAAATGTAAAACTTAAGGAATCTCAGACCAAGAAACAAACATCGAGTTACTGCAAAGTTTTCTTACCCGTCAGGACAACATCAAGTCTGACAATTGATATTTTGGTGAGAGGAATATGCTAACAAAAATCTGCTAATAGAGAAAATGAGAAAAATTAATAAAAGATGAGTTGGTGAGAGAACCTCTTTATCTTAAGTAATATGGGATACAGGTAGGCATTTTAAAAATAGTATTATATTTATTTACTATTAGAAGTTTTACATGTAATTATACTGAAATGATAGGTCACATAATATCAAGAAAACAACTCTCCTCAAGAAATAGTAGATCATCAAATTAAATAAATATGTTTTGAATTCTCATCATGTTCAGATCATTGTGCTAAACACACTGTATGTAATGCTATCCAAAATAGCCAACTGCTTAATATCCTAAGCAATTTGATTTGAGAAGTCTATGAGAGGCTAAATCATTCTTAAAATTTCTGTAAGTCATTGAAACATTTAGAGAGTGTGTGTGTGTGTGTGTGTGTGTATATATATATATATATATATTTTTTTTTTTTTTTTTTTTTGAGACGGAGTCTCGCTCTGTCACCCAGGGTGGAGTGCAGTGGCATGATCTCGGCTCACAGCAAGCTCCACCTCCCGGGTTCACGCCATTCTCCTGCCTCAGCCTCTTGAGTTGCTGGGACTACAGATGCCCGCCACCATGCCCGGCTGACTTTTTGTGTTTTTAGTAGAGACGGGATTTCACTGTGTTAGCCAGGATGGTCTTGATCTCTTGACATCATGATCCACCCACCTCAGCCTCCCAAAGTTCTGGGATTACAGGTGTGAGCCACCGCCTATATAAAATATATATAGAATATATTTTACTCTTGCTTTGCCTTGTATTATCTGGTGACCAAAATTAGGAAGGAAAAATCTGATACTCAAACATTAGCTATTCTATATAATTCTATTATATATACATATATATAATATATAAAATATATATAATATATATTTTTTTGAGGTGGAGTGTTGCTCTGTTGCCCAGGCTGGAATGCAGTGGTGCGATCTCATCTCATTGCAACCTCCACTTCCCAGGTTGGAGCAATTTTTCAGCCTCGGACTCCTGAGTAGCTGAGACTACAGGCACATACCACTATACCCAGCTAATTTTTGTATTTTTAGTAGAAGTGGGGTTTCACCATTTTGGTCAGGCTGGTCTCGAACTTCTGACCTCAGGTGATCCACCTGCCTTGTCCTTCCAAAGTGCTGGGATTACAAGGGCAAGCCACCATACCCGGCACCAGAAAAAAATTTAAAGGGGGAAAACAATGCTTGAGTTAAAACAGATTGTGTTTAAGATATGCATATAAGCTGAGTGCAAGAAATGAATAATACTAAAACTGGAGAAATGCTCCAGGAATAAATGACTTAGTGTTTTCACTAGAAAAGCAATCACATTTTAGAAAGTTGTTTTTTAAAAAATATATCCTATTAAAAATAAACAAACAAAAAAAATTCAACATTTTTCTGGCCTATCTTATTAAATAACTTTGTAATCTGATTGAACGATAAACTCTTTCATTTTTACCTAAATTTTTGTTGTACACTTAAATTGCTATTCTTGGATTATTTCATAGCATATAATATAAACTCCATTGAAACAATATTAACATAATTCTTTCCTTCATTACACTGGACCTAGTAAATATTCATTTGATTGAAGAAAATTTTCAGATAATTTGGCCATTTTCTACCCCTGAAGATGAGAATCTCTACAATGCGATAGGAGAATCAGTAAAATTTACTGAGGACACAGGTAATATAATTGATGATTTAAAGTTTTGTCTGTATAAAACCCTCAGTGGATGTAATAGACAAAACCATTTACAGTGAATTCCTTTCAATCAAGTTTTAAAGTTTAAATTCATATGGTGAAGAGCATGATAATCAAGCTGCCTCGCGTTTGAAAAGGGACAGTTTCGTTATGCTTTTTGTTATTCTTGCAGGAGGTTCACTTGTTTAATATGAGGCCTGTTCGAATTAAGCAGCTTTTGTGACTGCCTTTGGTTGCTGCTGTGTGAGACCCTTTCTCACAATTTCTTTTTAGGTTTTCTTCCTCTCTGGCATGACTTCTTCTCCCAGGACTAGATCATGAATGCCCAAGAGACTAACTACTGAATTTACTTGGAAGAAGTTCATCTCTGGCTTCTTTTCTAGGTTCCACATCTAAATCTCTGTGATAGACACGGAGGTTGCCTCCAAAATCTAAATTTCATTGTATATTAAAACAAACTCTAAATTTCTCCTGCCCACCAATTGACCAATTTCCTGTATGTTTACCCTTTCATTTCAGTTTTCAGTTTTATTTTTCTACTAATAGCAGCCATAGGATAAAATTACTTCTATTATTCTCAGTCTTTTTCCCCCGTTCTCCCTGCTCCTCCCTTTCTCTCTCTCCCTCTCCCCCTCTCTCTGCCTCTCTCACCGGTTCCTCTTTTCCCCATTCTTTCTCTCTCTTTCCTGGGCTTCATTAACTCTTACCTAAATGAATTATTGCTTTCTTAATTCCTCTCCCTTGACATCATTTGGAGAAACTAAAACTCATCTTCTTCAAATTGCCAAATTTAACTAGATAACCAACAGTCATCACTGTTACACTCCATCGCTGAAAATTATTTGAAACTCAGTAAGTAGGGCAGAATACAGTATTAAAAGAATAGAAGGTTTTCATTTCCCGTGCCCCAATTCAGATGCTTTACATATCTCTCTTGTTTCTCCTGGACTTATGCAGCCTTCGTGCTCATTTATTTTCCTACCTATAACTGGTGTTCTTGGATTACTCATTTATTTAATCAGTTGACCAGACGTACCCACCTCTAAGTCTATTGCAAACTCCTCTATTTCGGCCAAGAGAAATAAACACTGTCCACCTGGAGATAAACTCTGACATGAAGGTCAGTAAATTAGTCCTCTGTCAAAAGTACAACCACAGTCATTTACTTCATCAGTTTCTTGGGACATGACCCTGGACAGCATATGCACTAACTCACTTTTCACTAAGATATCTAAGTGCTCCACAGGTCATATAAGTATGATTTTATGGCAATGTGATCATAAGAAGCTAAATTTCTCTCTTGAATTTCCTAGTTCAAGAAAGTCCTCAGGTGAATGGATAAAGAAAATATGGCCTATACATACACTGAAATAATATTCAGCCTTTAAAAAAGAGTAAAATTCTTTCATTTGGGACAATATGAATCAACCAGAAAATATCACACTAAATAAAATAAGCAAGGCACTGAAAGACAAATACTGCATGATCCCACTTATCTGTGGAATAAATAAAATTAAAAACTCATCAAATTCATAGAAGGAGAGATTAGAATGATTGCTACCAGAGGCTGAGGGTGAAGATGGGGAGAAAGGAATAGAAAGTTGCCAGTCCAAAGTTATAAAATTTTAGCTGTACCGGGTGTCGTGGCCCACACCTGTAATCCCAGCACTTTGGGAGGCCAAGGTGGACAGATCATGAGGTCAGGAGATCAAGACCATCTTGGCTGACATGGTGAAACCCCATCTCTACTAAAAACACAAAAGAATAGCCGGGCATGGTGGTGGGCGCATGTAGTCCCAGCTACTCGGGAGGCTGAGGCAGGAGCATGGCGTGAACCCGGGAGGCGGAGCTTGCAGTGAGCCGAGATCGCGCCACTGCACTCCAGCCTGGGCAACAAAGCAAGACTCCGTCTCAAAAAAAAAAAAAAAAAAAAAAAAAAAATCCAGCTGCACAGCAGGAATACATTTTGAGATCTATTGCATAACAAGGTGACTAAAGTCATAGTAATTTATATTTCAAAAAAACTAAAACACTATATTTTAAATGTATCACCACAAAAAAGATCAAGTCAGGTATGGATATTCTAATATGCTATATGTTGATTTGATCAATCCACATTATATACATATATCAAAACCTTACGTTGTCTTTCATAAATGAGATGTGATTATATTTTATCAATTAAAACATATAAATCAAAACAAAACCAAAAGTCTTTTACATAAAGAAGACTAAAAGCAAAATTGCCTTTGCCAAGATTTTTAGTCATAAATCAATCACATTCCTGAGTTCAATCCTTTTCTGCTTCAACTTTTCTCCATCCTATTCTCTCTTCCCTGTGGAGTGTGATTCTTCCCAAATCTTTAGGGAACAGATAACCAAGTCTGCATTAGGAAAGGTAGCAAGTAGAAGGCTGTTTTTCCAGTCTACCTTGGTTAGAACTAGTGGATAGCAGTAGTTTCCATCTCTGGATACATATTAGGGATAAACATTAAGAGTACATTTGGGTAAAATTGTGGGCCGGGCACGGTGGCTCACACCTGTAATCCCACCACTTTGGGAGGCCAAGGCAGGTGGATCCCTTGAGGTCAGGGGCTGGAGACCAGTCTTGCCAACATGTTGAAAACCTGTCTCTACTAAAAATGCAAAAATTAGCTGGGTGTGATGGCGGTCACCTGTAATTCCAGTGACTCGGGAGGCTGAGGCAGTAGAATCACTTGAACCTGGGAGGCAGATGTTGCAGTGCACCAAGATCATGCCACTGCACTCCAGCCTAGGGGACAGAGACAGACTTTGTCTCAAAATAAATAAATAAATAAATAAGTAAATACAAAATAAAATAAAATTGTGGATATTGAAATAAATTAAATATCTAACAGTTAAACCCAAAGCACCTAAGCTAGGGTTCATAACTCTGCAGAAGTCTGATGAATGAAATGGAGATAAAGCCCTTTGAACCACCATATAGGGTGAATAGCATGAGAATCACTCCCCATACATGGCGATTCAGAGAGCCACAGAAGAAGTGAAGAGTCGGGTCAGCCTCATGAGGAGAAAATACAAGGAGGCAAGTACCCATGGTTATCCATCAAATGTGCAAACACAATATTTGCATTTCTTTGTAGTTTAAAGACTGTGTATTAAATATATGAAAGCAAACTTGATATTTAAGTGTGTGCTTTATCTCTAAAAATAACTATTTTATTGCCTGAGATGAAAGAAGAGAAAAACCTTGACCTCTAATAATATATGGATATAACTATGGTGCAAATCAGCACACACACACACACACATATATTATATACACGCATGGTGCAGTAATTCTTTACCATATAGTTATCATATATTTGACCTTTCATTTTTTTTTCTCCTCCCAACCTTCTTTCGTCTGTTAACATAAACATATTTGAATCCTCTCCCAAGAATGACGGAAAGGAAAGGCATTTGTTCCCACAAGAAAGATGGATGTGGCATAGGTTTGAGGATCTTGATTAGACCACATTTTCAAGGCTAAGTTGTCAAAAGGGATCTACTACACAGTGTTTGAGGTTTTGCATCTCATTTTCTGTCCCTTCTGAAATTAGAGAGGAGGTAAAGCAATGCATGCTTGCGTGGCATCAAAGCAACCGCCATTGTCTTACTCTTATGATTTTCCATCCTGCTTAGCTACAACCCAATTAAACCTGATGGACAAAATGAAAGGGTAGTATCTGGCTCAGTTGTTGCATTGCAGCGAGTATGTATTTATCCTATGCCTCTATCTCTGGCTAGTGTTTTTTTGTGTACTGCTTATGTGTGACTTTTAATTGCCGTTTAGAATTAGGACTTCTCATCTAGGCAGAATACCCTCAGTTGGGCCTAGTCTAGTTCATTAGAGCTATGAGCCTATTGAGAGAGCACCATTTCTTTCTTTCTTTTTTTTTTTTAATACTTTAAGTTCAGGGATACATGTGCAGAACATGCAGGTTTTTTACATAGGTATACACATGCCATGGTTGTTTGTTGCGCCCACCCACCCATCATCTACATCAGGTATTTCTCCTAATGCTATCCCTCCCCTAGCCCCCCACCCTGACAGGTCCCAGTGTGTGATGTTCCCCTCCCTGTGTCCATGTGTTCTTGTTGTTCAACTCCCACTTATGAGTGAGAACATGCGGTGTTTGGTTTTCTGTTCCTCTATTAGTTTGCTGAGATTTTACCTATTCCTTGCACCCCTTTACACAAGAATCTACCTGAAAAACTTTGTAGAAAAAAGGTGTGGTTGGGCCAAAGCGAAATTATAATATTCTTGGCTCTTCTAGCCCAGCATAATCTAAATAGCACCATTAGAATCTTCTTTTATCTTTCTAGTTAGTGCATTATTTATGTAAATTATGCTGTTCCAAATAAACTACTATTTTAATCTCTCGAAAATTACTGTAACATTATTCATACAGGTTATTCTTTATAGAACTAAGAGCTATCAATTTATAAGCTCTTATAATAATCTTAGAACGGAATAGGTAGTTTTTAAAATGTCATTAATTTATTTAAACCACCAATGAGCATCATTTAGAACATTATAACTCCCTAATGTTTATACAATGACATTCAATAACCTGGAAGACACCACGCAGTTTGTAAAACAGATTTTTAGGAAGAGCTTTTAGATAACAAGAATCTGGATTATCAAAATAAAACACAAAGAGGACTCTCTCTGAATGATTGAAGCAGGACAAACTCAGTAACAATTTTAACCTAACCGTTATCACATTTATAAATATAAGAGTAAGTGAGGGTTATGGAATGGCATGTAGGCTAAATAAATGTAAAGCACTGAAAATTCTGGTAGTTTTTGGGCCAGGCACAGTGGCTCACACCTGTAATCCCAGCACTTTGGGAGGCCGAGGTGGGCAGATCACCTGAGGTCGGGAGTTGGAGACCAGCCTGACCAACACAGAGAAACCCCGTCTCTACTAAAAGTACGAAAGTAGCTGTGCGTGGTGGTGGGCACCTGTAATCTCAGCTACTTGGGAGGCTAAGGCAGGAAAATCGCTTGAACCCGGGAGGCGGAGGTTATGGTGAGCCGAGATTGTGCCATTGCACTCCAGCCTGGGCAACAAGAGTGAAATTTCATCTCAAAATAAATAAACAAACAAACAAACAAATAAATAAATAAATAAATAAATAAAAATAAATAAATTATGGTATGGTATTTTTAAAATACATTTTTTTTTTTAATTCCAAGAAACACTTTGGTATGCCTCAGGGTGGTGTTAATTATTACTTCTCTTGATACTTGTGGGAGATACAAATTTCACATTAAAGTTATAAATAAAATTGTTGTACGCTTCAATTCTTCAATGTTTAATGTTAATTGATTTAATTAGCTTCTTCAAAGGCATATACATTCAGAAAAAAGTAATACATTTAAACAGATTTCACAGTTTTGGAAGAGTTATATTATTCCATTATTGGAGATTAAATGTGCCCAAAAGCAACTCTGTGATGTATACATATGTTAATCGGGACATTAGAGAATGCATTTTGGTATATGCTTCTGAAATATATAAATAGCACAAACAACTGTGAGATTCTTAACTGCCCTATATTAGAGTTTTGGGTTTACCCTATGTCCTTGGCTGAAATTTAAGGACCTTGAGGGTTGGAAGAATGTCTTATTCCTCTTTAAAACACCAGCACCTAGCAAAGTTTATAGCTCCTATTTGACCTTTAATAAATACATTTTAAATAAAAACTAAAAAGATATATTTCAATATAAAAAGAGTTTAGACTATTCATAAATGTATATTTTATTTTTCCTTCAACTCAGGCTTCACCTACTATAATGTTGTCTATTAAAAAATCTTCTGAGCTGAGAGTTCATACTATAATACATAGAACATATTATAAGTTGCTTTGAGTGAAAAGTAAAGGTTATATTTCTGTTAACTAGTACCAAAGCAGAAAGTGCATTTTCCAGAATATTCAATCATTTTGCCTGGAGGTGTGGTCAAGGCAGTAAACATACTCCTAAAAGATAATAAAATAGAGTGAGAGTTGACGCCTGTGATCCCAGCACTTTGGGAGGCCAAGGCGGGTGGATCACGAGGTCAGGAGATCCAGACCATACTGGCTAACAGGGTGAAACCCCGTGTCTACTAAAAATACAAAAATTAGCCGGGCGTGGTGTCGGGCGCCCGTAGTCCCAGCTACTCAGGAAGCTGAGGCAGGAGAATGGCGTGAACCCCGGAGACGGAGCTTGCAGTGAGCCGAGATCGCGCCGCTGCACTCCAGACTGGGAGACAGAGATACTCCGTCTCAAAAAAAAAAAAAAAAAAAAAAAAAAAAAAATAGAGTTAAGGATGCTTCTGCTGTCTCTATGTAACAACATGATATTACAAAAACACTTGAGTTCTGCTTGTTTGATGTTCGTTTGAATCTTTTTTTTTTTTTAATTTATTTATTGTTATTATACTTTAAGTTGTAGGGTACATGTGCATAACGTGCAGGTTGGATCTAATTAAACTAAAGAGCTTCTGCACAGCAAAAGAAACTACCATCAGAGTGAACAGGCAACCTACAGAATGAGAGAAAATTTTTGCAATCTACTCATCTGACAAAGGACTAATATCCAGAACCTACAAAGAACTCAAACAAATTTACAAGAAAAAAACAAACAACCCCATCAAAAAGTGGGCAAAGGATATGAACAGACATTTCTCAAAAGAAGACATTCATACAGCCAACAGACATATGAAAAAATGCTCATCATCACTGGCCTTCAGAGAAATGCAAATCAAGACCACAATGAGATACCATCTCACACCAGTTAGAATGGCGATCATTAAAAAGTCAGGAAACAACAGGTGCTGGAGAGGATGTGGAGAAATAGGAACACTTTTACACTGTTGGTGGGATTGTAAACTAGTTCAACCATTATGGAAAACAGTATGGCGATTCCTCAAGGATCTAGAACTAGATGTACCATATGACCCAGCCATCCCATTACTGGGGATATACCCAAAGGATTATAAATTATGCTGCTATAAAGACACGTTTGAATCTTTTAATTCTTTCAAATACATTGTTAAAAATTCTTGAATTCAGAAGTTTGCCTTGACTCCCTGGCATCTTGGACATAGCACTTATAATGCTATAAAGATAATGGACAGGTGTACACTGCAAACTGATAAGAATCTCAATGGAATTTCAATGGAAATAGCTAATAAAATTACTAAACTTTTGCACTCAATATGATAAATATATGTCTTGATAATGTAGTTTGTGTTTTGTCAAAGAAGCCATAATGGGTAGATTTTGATCTTATAGAAATGAAGTTAATTTAAATTTGCCTTCACAATTGTCTTCCAAACCTTTTGTGTATTCCTCTCCATAAAATTTTATTTCTCTTTTAGATATCCATTTTGATTTGTGAATTAATTCTTAGATGATTTTTATCTTGTTATTGATGATACCAATCCATCTGGTAGGAAATTAAATTTCTGGAATATATTTCTTTCAAAAATTTCTCCTCACCATTTTTTTTTTTTTTTTTTTTTTTTGAGTATGATATGATCCCACATTACATCCAGGCCGACAAACATCTTGACCAAAGCTTAATCAGTCCCTAGCCATCCTTTCTTCAATGTCATCTGTATCCAGAGGCAAAAATATTTTCCAGGGCTTTCTTTGGATCATACACCAGAATATTCCCTTAGTTTAGTTGACATCAGACTAATCGTAGTTATGTTAAGGGTTCTTCTGTCCTGCACCTGGTCGCGGCACAAAGAAAGCATTTTCTGATTTTTAAAGTTTATTTACTTTCTATTCGTTTCTCAATGTACTACTTTATGTCGGTGACTTTTTCGTTTGAAGATCTGCTATTGTTGTTGTTCCTATATTTATATACTTCAACTGAAGTGCTTTAGCACTACAATGTATTCATTAAAATTTTGAGACAATTTGTTTAATGAACTAATTTATTTAATTCTGTTACTAAGATCCACAGCAATGGCAAAGATTGTCCACATGAATCTTATCTCAGAGAAGGAAATACACTTTTTAGGAAATAAAAATAAGTTAAATTTGAAAAAGCCTGTTGAAATAAATACTAGTTACAAAGAACACATTAATGGAATAATTGCTTGGAGTTTTGCATTCAACAATTGCAAACTCGTATAGTTTTAGACTCACTGTTAATATCAATGTTAACTTACGTTGTAATAATTTACCTGATTAAATATACTGTTTCTTAAGTTAACAAAAAGAACTGCGTCTTGCATTTGATATTAATTTGAAATATGAATCAGCATTTAACTGCACTTTGGGAGGAACTGCAATTAGTACTGAGGCCCTTAGAAAAATCTTAAAATTTCGAATTTTAGTCTTACATATATTTGCTTTTTACTTATATCACTAATATACATGTACTTATGTATAAATTATGCACGTATGTTTAAACAATAATATCTCAGAATAGGTTTGTCATATTAATGAAATATTGACTGTCCTCCTATTTAGTTATTTATAATCAAATTTGTCCCTTTCTCTCCAGGTGACATAAGCTTAAGCCCTCTAGAAATATAAAGATAAAAGTCTTTTCTTGTCTGATTATTTGATTGATTGAACTTTAGCTTAGAGCTGGAGCCTTGGGATCTCTGGGCATCCAGTTGCCTATGCAGTGATAAGAAAAGGTCATAGAAGATTTACTAGGACATTTTTATTTTTAGTAGCTAGTGTCACACCTTCACACATTGCCATACCCCAAAGAAGTGAGGCCTGCGTCTGTTTCACAGCACACACTGCAAAAAGTGACACTCTATTGCTGGGTAGGCAATAGGAAGCATCTTCGTTTACATCTGCCCTCCTGGGGAATTCTTCCTCCCCAGCAAAACTGACTTCTGCTCCAGGATGAAGAATGCGAAGTGTGGACATCAATGGCCTCAAAGGCAGCTGTGTGGTCCTCAATCAAATTTGTACTGGGAATAAAAATTCTTTCCTTTTTGATTATCCATCTTATCTTTATTTTTGTTTTAAAGCTACTGGCCCAAAGGTAGGAATATTATATTTTTCTGCTGCGTATGAATTTTAAAAATGTCACCCATCGTTTCCTAAGTGGAAATGTGAGCTCTGCACAAGGGATATAAAAACTGGAATCCCAACTCTGATTTTGCCACACTCTCTGACTTCGAGCAAATCACTTAACTTGTCAGGATCTCTGTTTTCCTGTACTCCTTAATTCATTCATTTACCCTTTCATTCACTCAGATATGTATTGGTTAAATGTTTACTATATGCTGGGCCTTTCTAGGTTTACAAATATGTCCCAGGCAAGTTATCTATATTCAAGAATTTAATAGATTATGAAAAAAACATAATATTAATTAACCAATAAAAATATACAAAATAATTCAATGAGCTCTCTAATAAGGATTTGATAGAGAACAATGGAGTTAAGTGTTAAACTCTATTGCCCAAGAAAGGAAATGTGAGCCTTGTCAAGATGTAATGCCCAACTGATATTTAAAGGATGAGATGTTCCATAAGCAAGATACAACAAACAGAGGGAGGTTTTACACACACACACACACACACTCACACACACACACACACACAGAGTATATGAGATGAGGTTGAAATGATGAAGTTGTGAAGTAAGTTTTACGCATTGTAAGGAGTCTGAACTTGTCTTAAATATAGTTTAAAAAACCCCTTTTTATTTTCAGGAAAAGGAGTAGCATGAAGGAATTAACTGATTTTAGAAAAAGCTCCTGAAAAATGAGGGAGTTTAGATAAGTAAATCTGTAAATTTCCAGAATGTAAAGATTTCTGATCAATACAGTTCACATAAAATATATATTCCGTGTACCTAAAAATGGGCCCTACATTTTACAATAAAAGCCCAATATAACATCAAAATATAATGATAAAGTACAATGCTTTGTACCTAGAAGCCACATAACAGATGTTAATTGAAATAATGAGGAATGAATAATTCCAGTCCCAGGCACTGTGGAGAGCATACTTCATGTTTATTTGCAAGAAGGAAAACTTGGAAATAAAGTCTTTTTGTTCTCCGCTTTCTTTATTAAACAAAGATTATCTCGAATGTAGGAAAGTATTTTAAAGGAGTATACAATTTATTTGAAATTCCAATATAAATTTCAATAGAATGTCATCTAGCTAAATAATGTAACTGAAAAATAATCACTTTTAATATATCTCAGGGAGGCCACTTTGATATGCTCTTTGAAATAATAATAATAATACAAATAACTTATGAGAAGGATATATACTAGATATTCTGAATGCACAGAGGAGTGTGTATTAATTTCCACTCAGGACAGATAATGCAGGATGGCTGCAAAGCATTTCAAAAACTACATTTCAAAGGAGATAATGTATCTGAATGCATTTAATCCAGAGCAGTGTTAGTAAAGCTTTGTGCCCTCCAAAATAAACTAATGGCTCTTTGAAAACAACCTCTTGACACATTGGGGGATTATCCCATCACTAGAAAGAAACTTACTGAAAAAAGTAAAGGTCAATGTGGAAAGGAGGTCAATTTTCCTTCTATAAAGTCAGATAAGGTTTTTCTTGGAGGGGATGGGTGAGAGATTGACACCAAGGTTTAGTGAAGTTCTATTGTGCATTTTAGCTTTCAGATTTTTAGTTGGTTTCTTGAAGCAAGTAATTACAGAGAAAATAGGTTTTGTTTGTTTGTTTGTTTTGTTTTTCACTACCTGGTAATTTTTCTTACTGTTTGAAACACGAATTTTATATCAGTACTCGAAGGCTTTTTTTGCTAGTTCCACTTAATCTGACTTACAACTAGAATTAAGGCCCTCAGTCCAAATGGACATCAAGAAGAATTGAATGGTTTTTAGGGTAGGGAATGAGAGCATAGGGTTTTCCTTAGAACTATCCACATGATTTTCTCACATAGATTGCTTTCATTGTTTCGTGTGTGAAATTATTGTATAGCATTCCTCCAATTTGGGTCGTTGGTTGAGAAGCAAAGAACTTAATGTCTAGGTTTCTGAAATGGCTAAATCTGAGTAAGCTGGGGCACAGGTAAATGTCTGTGTTTCCCACACTATGAAATACAGTGCTTAGTGCATTCTGTTGAATTTGATAAACTAGGTGTATTAATCAGGGTTCTCCAGACAAACAGGATCAATAGAATGTGTGTGTGTGTGTGTGTGTGTGTGTGTATGTGCGCGCGTATGTAGTTAACAAAATAAATTGTTTCATGTGATTATAGAGGCTGGCAAGCTCAAGGGTTGCAGCGTATGTCAGCAAGGTGGAGATATAAGAGAGGGGATAGTTTCATTCCAGTTTAAAGGTTACTTTAGTTTGAATCTGAAAGCAGGAAAATTCTGATGTTTCTTTTAAAAAGCAGTCAGAACGAATTCTCATTTACTTAGTGGGGAGTCAGTCTTTTTGTTCTATTCAGGCCTTTAACTAATTGGAAGATATCCACCCACACTCGAGAGGGCAATCTGCTTGACTCAGTTTACCAATTTAAATGTTAATCTCATCCAAAAATACCCTCACAGTGATACCCAGAATAATTTGATCAACTATCTGGGTACCTCCTGGCATAGTGAAATTGACATGCAACATTAACCATCACCCTAGGAACGGCACTTTTTCCCACTGCTTCAGAGCAAATTACCAGTTAAAATGATTCAATGAATAAAAATGGATAAGAGAAATTAGCAAGTATGCTTACAACAGTTTTTTTCCAAAATTAAGAATAGAAATTATAAATACATATGCCATCCATATGAATAATGTAGTGATTACATAAAAATAGCATCCAACGGTTATTGAATTTTCGAAATGTGCCATACACTGAGCTAGTGTTGTTGCTTTGTAATCAATTTCCTATTCTATTAATTAGAAAATGGTTCTTGCTGGTGTTCAGCCAGAGATGTAGTGAAGGACATATAAAGGTGAAATTTTTTTTGGAGCAGAACAAATATTCATGTCTCAACTTCTGTTGTACATGAAGTACACAATTTGGCCTGAAACCGCAGCTGAACTGTGGTTTCCAAGCATCTGATACTTGCTAAAATGAGGCAGACCACTGCTCACTGGCATGAAACACTTTTCAATAATTAACGCTTTCCAACAATAGTTGAAAGCTATACATACACTTCCCTATCTAGGTAGAACCTGAAAAGGTACTTCATAGATATGTCACAGAGGATATTCAAAGACCAGGTAAAGAATTGACCTAAAGGAAGTACGTGGTTCCTTTTAATTTTAAAATTCTATCAAACTTAGAAAAAATGTTTGAGGGGGGATGTAGAAGTTTAATTGAGATATACTCTGTCACTTATTGAAAATATGCATTTTTGCAACCTTTCAGAAAATCTATTTGACACTATATTAGAGGAATCTTAAAACATGTAATCCTGTTGATTCAATAATGCCAATGATTCCATGTACAGTAACATATTTTAAACAAGTAATCATAGATGCAGATGACTAATACAAATATCATTTGCTTATACATTTTAGAGTTTTAATGTGGCACTAACCCAAATACCCAACTGGGGAATAGATTAACAAATTATGCAAAAATCACAAGATGTACTACCCTAAAACAAATAAAAATGTGCTCTGAAAGTTTATTTAACAATACAAAAAATGTTCAAAGATAATATTCCAGTTGGGCAGGTTTTATCATTATTATTATTATTATTATTATTAGATTATACAACTACCCTATGACTCAGCCATTCTACTCCTAGGTATTTACCCAAGAGAAATGAAAGCTTATCTTTACATAAAGACTCCTATAGAACTATTCACAGCAAATATTAATAATGTCATCTCCACTGCCTCTTTTGAAGTGATTACTTTTTCATTATGTAAATAAGCTCAAAGTGATGGGTCAGATAGAACAGATGTAATCTTAGCAAGGATCTTTAAATGCATGTATAAAAACCAAATAATTTCACCCACTACTATTTAATAAATATCACTCACACTCTGCTAAGCGTGAGTTCACAAAGCTATCTTGAGAATGATGCAGCTACCCATCCTCCGTTTGTTCACTGATAGATTAAAGGAAAAGAGATTACATGGGGCAAAACAATCAGGTTAAGTTTCACTGAATATCCTACCTGGTCAGCCTCCTGCTTGAAGAGGCTGAGTGGGGAGTTCATTGCCTGAGGTATCACAAACATGGTGTCACAAAAGGAGCTTACAGTTTTAATGTAAAACAATTATTGAGATTATGTTTGATGATTCATAGAGTGCAGGTATTACACTGGCCAGTTCTCTTTACATAGTCTCCTAAGACTCATTTCTCTGGGACTATGAAGACTGAGGGCAAGTCATAGTCTTGTGTGTAGTGGAAAATCTTTGAGTAGGACCGCCGTAGTTGTACACAGAAGCTGATTCTACAGGGATAGGAGTAAAAATGACCAAGCGGCCTATCAGAAGCCCCTTAACCTTGAGAATTACATTTTCTAAAAAGGAAGAACTACCTAATTATTGAACTCTTGAGAGTTTTGGAAGTGGAAATTAGTGGGCAACTTGATAAACCCAATAAACTAATTTTTGTTAAGGTGTTAAAGACATATTGGCATTTTGCAACATTCATTTTTTACTGACTAATAAAGTCCCAGACAACATTTCTCATTCAAATTTTCTGTCAATAGCTAGTCAGATAAAGGCCACGGAATGTATGCCAGATGCAAAGTTGACTTCGATGGAGCTTTTTTTTTTTCTTACAAGGTTATATATTTTTTAAAAAATCTTGAGCAATGCCTGTTGATTTTAAATTGGTCCATAGAAAACTGACACTAGGCAAGCAGATGGTTCAGCCCTCAAATAAAGCAACGGCTATTGAAAACTCATTTTCTACCACTTGAGTTGACAATATCTATTTGAATAGTTATATTTTCAAGGTCTGTGGTCACTTTAGGAAGAATTGGAAGCATTACAGAGAGTCAGGCCCACAGTGCAATCACTGAACTGCCGAGTTACATCTTTTTTATTCCAGTCTATATTTACAGATGTAAAGACACAATTTAGATTTTCATCAGTACTTGGAAAGCAAAGCAAAGTGATAACAAGATGCTTTACAGATGACAGGACATATCCTTTCCACAAATCTTCATAGTAGAAGTGTCATTTCCTCCTATATTTGAGATCATAATCTGTGTGTGTATATGTGTGAATGTGGGTGTGCATGTTGACAGTAGCCGCAAAGGAGAACTGAGGAAACGACATTTAAACCCTAGTTCTAATATAATGTCTTTCTCCAACATAAAAGGAAAAAAGTAAATACGTGAGAAAATCACATAAGGAAAGGCTTTCAAATTAATCCGGAAATGTTAATCATTGAGATGGGAATTCTGACTGTAGATCAAAAATGATTTACTTATTTTATAGTAGGAAAAAAACTAGAATTAAAAAAAGGTGAGATGTTGGTTGTCATTTTAGTTTCTTCTTTTCATTTCTGAATAGTTTCCTTCTCTACAGATCACAGACAGCCCTACCATAAAGGTAGATGTAGAGGTAAGAAAAGTATTTCAAGATAGTAAATTAAGTAAAAAAAAAAAGTCAATAATTTTTTCTCTATTAATTACATCAAGAAAGAAGAGCACATGATGATTCTGACTGAATGGAACAGAAAGTCTTACAATTTATATATTTTTAAGTCTGGCTGCAAAGATCTATGGTATTTGCATGTGAATTCCTTTCAATATGCAAGATCTCAGAGTCTGCAAAGTAAACCAAGAATTGAAAGAAACTGAATGACAAACTTTGCTTCTCAAAAAACACTGTCTTTCCATAAAGTGATTTTTATAATATCTGTATTTAAGAGGACTCTATTCTTTCTGGGCTATTGTTTGAAGAAGCCTACTGAAAATCTGTTATTTAAAATTGACGACTGTGGGATTATATTATGCCATCTCCCTCATGGGTAATGAGACTTATTCTTTTATCAGATATTCCTTTCAGGGAGACACAGTTTACATTTATTCTATGTAAGTTTCAATTGTCATTGAGAAAATGTGTTCTTTCAACACTCTTTTTTTCTGAATAAAAATGTACTTAAGGTGTTCTCATTAGGCTGCACCTCTGTAGACTTTCTTTCCTTTCACAAAATGAGCATTATATTTTATAAAATGAATTATATTTTTTCAGCCTTTTTTCATTTTACTATATTTTTTCATTTGTGGATGTGAAAGGTATACTGATCTTTCCTTGTCAAAACAATGAAGAAAATAAAACTTACTATCATCTAATAAATGGCAAAAGAACTTATTCTCTATATATTAAGGAATTAATGGAAACATACCATTAAATAACTTCCTAAGGAAAGTATCTTTTGTAAGTGAATGGCCTAATGATTTTGAATAGTCTTGGTGAGAAGTTAGAAAAAAGTATATATAGTCTCCCTATATCCCTGGAGAATTTGTTCCAAGACCTCCCATAAATACCAGAATCTGTGCATGCTCAAGTCCCTGATATACAATTGTGTATTATTTGTATATGAACTACCCGTGTCTTCCTATATATTTTAAATCATCCCTAGATTAGTTATGATGCCTAATATGGTATAAATGCTGTGTAAATAGCTGTTATACTGTATTGAATAGGGAATAATGACAAAAAAAGTCTGTACATGTTCAGCACAGACACCTTTGTACCTGTATGTTTACTCCATGAAATATCATAACTTAAATTATCAGGATTTTCCTGATACTCTTTCCTCAGTTTGCCATATACAACATATTCACTGATTACATTTTAGACCTAAAACTAAATTTAAGATTTTTAAGTGGCATATGTTAAGCGATTTTTATTATGGAATAACTCAAAGGTTGAAAATAAGATAACAAAATTAGGAGCTGTGCATTCATGCATGTTTCTGATGTCTCTGGTCCAAATAATTATTCTTTATTAAAGTTTAGAAAGAAACATATGGTTTGAGTATTTCACCATGTAACTATTGGTAAAAGGGTTTAGGTCAACAATGATGCTGACTTAACTGCGATCTTGCTTTTAAATTTCTTTGATGTGATGAATATCAGCTTTGCTGAAAAGTAAAAAGTAGTGCATCAGTATAACAAGCATCAGTTTTTCAAGTAGGACCATCTGTGTCTATTTTTTTTTTAGTTTTCTTGATACAACACCGTACAATCATAAACAAATTAAATTCTCTATCTAAAGTACAACATGTCTAAATGTTGTAGGCAAACTAACGTCTATTTCCCATTGTGGTTATGATTTAATGAGTTAAGGTATATACAATGCTTTGTATAGTACTGATTGCCAGAATGTATACAAAAGATGGCTATAAATTGTAACAGGGTGTGATGATTAATACTGAGTGTCAACCTGATTGGATTGAGGGATACAAAGTGTTAATCCTGGGTGTGTGTCTGTGGGTGTTGCTAAGAGAGATTAACATTTGAGTCAGTGGGCTGGGGAAGGCAGACCTTCCAGCTAACTTTGCATTTTTGGGTGATCATAACACTGAGTTCCAAAAAATGGAATGTAAGCAGAAGTGGCAAACAATATATCCAGGTAACGGAAGCATCCCATGTGTTTTTTTTTATTACACCAGCTTATGCAGAACAGCTCAGCACCCTTAAAACCATGTGTTAGAATTGGCAGAGTCATAATATGGAAGAATTTTGGATTCCTCAGTCACTGGTTAGGGAAGAGCTAAACATTTAAAATACTCCTTTTGGAATACAGTGAGCTACAAATAAAATAACATATATTGGCAATTATATATTTTTATGCTGTTTTTGTTGGAGTTGCTAGTGTTACCTTAATTGTGTGTGTTATCTTAAATGAATGTGTTATTATTAACAGAGTTATATACTATTTTCCTGGTGTCAAAAGTAAATAAAAATAATGGAATAAGAACTATCACAGATAATATGTTTACCACATTCCAGGCTCTTTATAGTTTATATTTAACATCATATCTTTATTAATAAAGATTAGTAACAAGGAAAATCAACTTTGATTAACTTAAACAGAAAGCAAACTTAATGCAACAATATTAATCTCACAGAATCAGAAGGGTGATTCTGGAGGACCAGGCTCAGTATATGGGAAGAAACCAAGTGAAATCAGGCAGCCAAAAATCTGTCCATTTTTATACCCTGGAACACCCTGATGAGGAACTACATTAGGAAGAGTGTACTATTGACTGACTGGTCATTCAGAGGATGCTGGCCTCTCTCAGTGGACATTACTTCCGTGAAATGTTCTAAGATTTTCTTTTATTATCAATAGACCCAAAGCCAGTTGTGAACTTCTAGATAACTGAGACAAGACCATAGTCCAGGGCATGAGGTCACAGTAACTGGAGAGAGCTCTGTCCCACTTTGGCTTTAACGTAAAAGGCTCCCTCACGCCTGTAATCCCAGCACTTTGGGAGGCTGAGGCAGGCAGATCACGAGGTCGGGAGATCTAGACCATACTGGCTAACACAGTGAAACTCTGACTCTACTAAAAATACAAAAAATTAGCCAGGCATGGTGGCGGGTACCTGTAGTCCCAGCTACTCAGGAGGCTGAGGCAGGAGAATGGCATGAACCCGGGAGGCAGAGCTTGCAGTGAGTCGAGATCATGCCACTGCACTCCAGCCTGGGCAACAGAGCGAGACTCCATCTTAAAAAAAAAAAAAAAAAGAAAAAGTAAAAGGCAGAATCCTGCCTTCTTCAAATTCATACTATTTGATATTCTTTCCTCTTTCTTATGTATCCAAAAATATACTCTCACCTAACTAGGATAATGGAACATGGATCCACCTCTTCCCAAAGCGGGATACATGAGGTTCATACCAATAACTACATTCATGCCCAGGGACTCTTCAGTTATATGTGACAATATGTAATTAAATCATAAAGGTTAATAACACCAACACTGTTTGCAGTTAATGTTAGAAAAAGAGGAAAGAAAAAAAATGGAAATAACTTAGAGGCTATATTCCCCATTCTACAACTGGTCATTAAACCACAAGTAGTATTGTAAATTTTGTACTCTACTGTCCATTTCACATTTTATTTTCCTATAGCCATCATTTAAGTTAGATTTTGCACTTTATAACCAAAATCTATATTTCTATGGAATATGTGACTTGTTAAGTCCTGTCTGAGTATCTGCTCCGGTTATCCATGAACTTTTCCCATTCAGTGCAGAAGAATCAGGAAACAGTAAATTCATTAATATATTCATCTCTGATTTTATATTACCTTACCAAATGTAACGTGTTTTCTAAACCCATAGATGATAGTGCTAGCAGAGGCATGAGAGGCACAGTCAAATAAAATTATCTTAATAAGTATCTGTTTCATCAAGGATAAGTTGATACTCTTCCACAGCTGAAGAGTTTCAATATAACTAATGTATACCCCTACTCCTGGTGTAATGACATATAATATTTATACCATTGTCAGGCACTGCTTTCGTACTCTGTTTGGGGGGGGGGGCTACTATCATATCCATTATATAGCTGGGAAATCATATTGGAAACTGAATCTGTTTGCTACTGATAACACTAAGTGTCAGTGTTTCACTTAACAATGAGTCAGTCTAGCTTTGCTAAGGAGATGACTATTATTGAATCTATTCATAGCCCACTGCCCTCTGCCTCCTTCACGGTCCCTTTTTGCTATTGATTCCATTGGGAAAACATTGGGTTTGCTGACATATCCTCAGAGAAGATCAAATCTTATACTCAAAAATTTAAAACTTCTAGAGATTTCTAGTTTCTAGTTCCACATATAAGGAACTTGGAAATTTCCACTCCATCCTATCAACAAGTAAAAAGCTAAATGGATTAAAAAATCAGCAACTCTTATAAGAGAGGGAAAGTCACTGAGTACGATGCTGCCTCCCAACCTGGCGAATACAGGGAGTCACATCTTTCTAGAGGAGAGATTCACGAGAAGAAACACCCATGAGAAAAAGAACTGCGGTATGAAACCTGAATTCTAATTGATGAATTTCTGGAGAATAAGTGAGGACAAGAGTGAGAATTAAACATTCCAGAAAAACTAAGTCATAGGGGAAACTTCACAATATTTTGAGATTCACCTTCACGAGTTTGACCATTTTCCACAGCAAATATCGGAGAAAAATCACCTTGTACATTCAGGAGGGAAGGGGAGAAAGAAACACTTCAAAATATACCACAGAGCTCTATTCTTCTTATCAAGGCCTGCCCTCAGAAGAAACAAATCAACCAAAACTATAATCAGAGCCTAATTGACATGAGGAAAGAGAAATGCCTGTCTCCTGCTCCACTGGTTTCCACTTGTGAGAAAGCAAATACCCAACTCCAGCCCACTCTAGTCATCTTGTCCCACCAAAGTGGGAGAACAAAACAGAGCAATACTTGTGAAGTTGACAATCCAGATGCATAGACTCACTAAAACGCTGAGACATAATCATGGAACTAGAATCCTTCCCCAGCCACTACACCACATTATTAAATGCCTACTTTGAACAGTTCATTTTACACAGTACATCATATCTGACGATCAGAAAAAAAAATGTCAACTCACACCAGAAAGTCAAAAACACAGTTTGAGGAGACATAACAAGTATCAGAGCTAGACTTAGCAAGGATGTTGGAATTTCAGAACAGAAATTTAAAACACCAATGAGGGCATTAATGGATAAAGTCGATCACAAGTAAGAACAATGGGCAATGTAAGCTGAGGGATGGAAATCTTGAAAAAGAACTGAAGATAAATGCTCAAGATTAAAAACACTGTAACAGAAATAAAGAATGCCTTTGATGGGCTTATTAATAGACAGGACACAGCTGAGGAAAGAATCTCTGATGAGTTTATGTGAATACAAACATTGAAAACTGAAAACAAGTCAAAGAAAGACAGAAAAAGAAAAAAAAGAGAACAGGATATCCAAGATATCCAAGACTGTGGGACAACCAGAAAAGGTGTAACATTCATGTAATGGAAATAAGAAGTAAAAATGGAAGAAAAAAAGGAACGGAAGAAACATTTGAGACAATAGTGACTGAGGATTTCTCTAACTGTCAGAAGCCAAATCACAGATCCAAGAAGCTCAGAGATGACCAAGTCAGATAAATGCCAAAAACTACAACTGGGCACACCATTTACAAAGAACAGAAAATCAAGGATAAAAATAGTGGAAGAAGACAGAGGGGAAAAGTACTTTACCTACAGAGGAATGAAGATAAAAGTTATATCCGACTTCATCTCAGAAACCATGTGAGCAAGGAGAAAGTGGAGTGAAATATTTAGTGTTGACAGAAGGGGAAAAAAGAACATAGAATTTTGTTTTCTGCAAAATATCTTTCAAAATTGAGGTAATTGTCTTTATTTAAAAGTAAACAACTTTCTTAGATAAACAAAAGGTGAGCCAATTTGTTTTCAGTAGTACCACCTTGCAAAAAATGTTCAAAGAAATATTTTAAGGAGACAGTCAGTGATATTGGTCAAAAATTCAAATCTACATAAATCAATGTAGCACACTGAGGAAGTATTAATTGAGATAAAAATAGAGAGGGCACGCCCAAGATGGCCGAATAGTAACAGCTCCAGCCTCCAGCTCCCAGTGCGAGCGACACAGAAAATGGGTGATTTCTGCATTTTCAACTGAGGTACCGGGTTCATCTCACTGGGGAGTGCCAGACAATCGGTGCCGGTCAGCTGGTGCAGCCTGACCAGCGACAGCTGAAGCAGGGCAAGGTATGGCCTCACCTGGGAAGCTCAAGGGGGAAGGGAAACCCTTTTCCTAGCCAGGGGAAACTGAGACACACAACACCTGGAAAATCAGGTAATTCCCACCCTAATACTGTGCTTTACCAAGGGTCTTAGCAAAAGGCACACCAGGAGATTATATCTCACACCTGGCCTGGAGGGTCCCACGCCCACGGAGCCTCCCTCAGTGCTAGCACAGCAGTCTGCGATCTAACTGCAAGGCGGCAGCGAGGCTGGGGGAGGGGCGCCCACCATTGCTGAGGGTTAAGTGGGTAAACAAAGCCACCGGGAAGCTGGAATAAAAATAGAAACTTTAGACAGGCATAGTGGATTGTACTTGTAATCTCAACACTTTGGGAAGCTGAGGAGGCAAATCACCTGAGGTCAGGAGTTCAAGACCAGCCTGACCAACATGGCAAAACCCTGTCTCTACTTAAAATGCAAAAATCAGCCAGGCATGGTGGTGCACACCTGTAGTCCAAGCTACTTGGGAGTCTGAGGCAGAATCACTTGAGCCCAGGAGGTGGAGGCTGCGGTGAGCTGGGATTGTGCCACTGCACTCCATGCTGGGTGCCAGAGAGAGACTCCATGTCTCTCTCTCTCTCTCTCTCTATATATATATATATATATATACACTCACATATATATATGTAGTGTTTTTATTATTGTTAATTGCTCAAAGAGATAACAGTGTGTTAGAAATAACAGCAACAATGTATTACAGATGTGTATTTGTATATGGTAATATATAAGTAAAATAATGACAGCAAGGATACAAGGAACAGATGGTAGGAATCAAAATAATTATGTTATTAAAAGGTACATGCATTCTTTACAAAATATTAGGTCAGGGCAAAAGTAATTGTGTTTTTTGCCATTGCTTCTAAACCATAATTGCTTGTGCAGCAACCTATAGTGCAGTGTTATTTGAAAGTGGACTTGGATTAGTTTTAAATGTTTATTGCAGGCCCTAGGACAACTACTATAAAAGGTCAAAAAACAAATGTATAAGAGATATGCTGAGGCCGGGCATGGTGGCTCACACCTGTAATCCCAGGACTTTGGGAGGCCAAGGTGGGCAGATCACCTGAGGTCAGTGTTTCAAGACCAGACTGGCCAAGATAGCGAAACCCCTTCTCTACTAAAAATGCAAAAATTAGCCAAGCATGGTGGCACATGCCTGTAATCCCAGCTGCTATGGAGGCTGGGCAGGAGAATTGCTTGAACCCAGAAGGTGGAGGTTGCAGTGAGCCGAGATTGCACCACTGCACTCTAGGCTGGGCAACAGAGCAAGATTGTGTCTCGGGACAGGGGTTGGGGGCGGGGTAACAGATATGCTAAAGAAGAGAAAATGGCATCATATAAAATGTTCAGTTAAAATCACAAAAGTCAGAAAATGAGTAGAACATAAAACAAAGACAAAAAACCAGGGCAACACATAGAAATCAGTGACAGATTTGATTAATATCAATATATCAATAATTAAAATTATATCAAATAATTAAATATTAATGGTTTAAATGCACCCATGTAAAGACAGAGACTGTCAGAGTAGGTATAAAATAAGACCCAAATTATGTTGTTTACAAGAAACTCACTTTAGAACTTTAGATAGGAAAACACATATAGACTAAAAGAACATAGATGGAGAAAAATATGCCACGTTAACACTAATCAGTAAAAAGCAATATTATCTATATTCATTTCAGACAGAAGATACTTCAAAGAAAGGAAACATGAGTGATAAAGAAGGACACTTTGTAATGATAAAGGGGTTAATTCTTCACGAAGACATAATAATCTTTAATGTGTATTGGCCTGACAAAAGAATATGAAAATATATGATGTAAGAACTAGCAGAACTGCAAAGAGAAATAGATGAATCCCCTATCATTGCTGGAAACTAACACCCCTCTGTCAAAAATGGGCAGACTCTGAAGGCAGAAAACAATAAGGACATAGTTGAGCTCAACAACACCATCAGTCAATAGGATAATGGACATCTATAAAATACTTCAATAACAGAATATACATTTTTCTCAGGTTCACATGGAACATTTGTCAAGATAGATGAATTCTAGGCTTAATACATTTTTTACACCTCAAGAAACATTTTTAAAAAATAAAAAAGAAATTAAATGACAATAACAGAAAGGTAACGGGAGAATCACAAAATTAAGGATATTAAACAACACACTTTTAAATAACATATGGGTAAAAGAAGAAATTCCAAGACAATTTTTAAAATATTTGAACTAAATGAAAATGAAGACATAACATCAAAATCTATAAGATGTAGAAAAAGCAATGCTTAGAGGGAAATTCATAGCATCAAATGTATATATTAGAAAAGAAGAAAGAGCTAAAAACAATAGTTTAAAATTTCACCTTAGGAAACTAGAAAAAAAAGAGCAAATTAAATCCAAAGTAAGCAGAAGAAAAGAAATAGTAATAATTAGAGCAGAAATGAATGAAATTGAAAACAGGAAACTAATAGAGAAAAATCAATGAAACCAAAAGCTTGCTATTCAAAAGGATTGATAAAATGGTTCAATCTCTACCTAGACTAAATGAAAAAAAAAAAAAAAACAGGGCACAAATTACTAAAAAATTACAAATTACCGATCTTTGACATGCACTAAAAGTAATACAATTGAGCCACATTACTCTTTTTCACAAATGGTGGTGTAAACAAGTAAACATTCACAAGTAAAAAAATGAATCTAGATACACAACTTACACTCCATAAAAATTAATGTTAAATGAACCACTGACCTAAATTTAAAATATAAAACTATAAAATTCCTAGAAGACAACATAGAATAAAAACTAGATTACCTTGAATATGATGATGACTTTTTAGATACAACACTAAAGTCACAAATTATGAAAGGAGTAATTAATAAATTGGACTTGATTAAAATGTAAAACTTCTTCTCTGTAAAAAGCAGTGCCAAGAGGATGAGAATACAGAGTGGGAGAAAATATTTTTGAAAGACGTATTTGGAAAAGGACTGTTAATCCAAAATATACAAAGAACTCTTAAAACTCAAGAAGAAAACACTGGATTAAAACATGGGCCAAAGGCCTTAATAGACACATTACCAAAATAGATATACAGATGGGAAATAAGCATGCAAAAGATGCTCCATATCATATATTATTAAAGAAATGAAAAGTAAAACAATGTTATGTCACTATCCATTTATTAGAATGGCCAGAATCTGGAATACTGACAATACCAAACACTGGTGAGGATGTAGAACAATAGGAAGTCTCGCTCGTTGCTGGTGGGATTGAGAAATGGTACAGCCACTTTGTAAGACAGTTTGGCAGTTTCTTACAATATTAAACATATTCTTACCATATGATCTAGTAATCTGATCGCACTACTGGTTATCTACTCAAAGGAATTGAAAATTTATATCCACAAAAATCGTGCAAGTGAATGCTTACAGCATCCGTATTCATAATTGCCAAATGTGGAAGCATCCAAGATGTCCTTCACTAGATGAGTGGATAATAAACTGTGGCTTATTAAGATAATGGGATTTTATTAACTATTAACCCTCTATAAAAAGCAATGGAGGAAAAGAATGCCTATTACTAAGTGAAAGGAGGCCCATCTGAAAAGGCTACATGCTAAATGATTTCAGCTATAGGAAACACTGGAAATATCAAAACAATGGAGACGGTAAGAAGTTCAGTGATTGACATCATAGTGAGGGGGAAATAATCAATATGCTGAGCACAGAGGATTTTTAGGGCAGTGGAAATACTCCATATAGTACTATAATGCTGGATATATATTGTTATACATGTGTCCAAACCCACGGAATGTACACCAACAAGAGTAAACCCCAAATGTAAACTATGGACTTAGAGTGATTATTACATGTCAATGTAGGCTCACCAGTTGTACTAAATATACCACTCCGCAGGGGGGATGTTGATAATTGGGAGTTTGTGCATGAGCAGGGGCACTGAGCATATGGGAAATCCCTCTGCCTTCCTCTTAATTTTACTGTGAGCCTTCCCTCTCCCACCCCTCCCCAAAAAAAGTCTTTTTTAAAAAGCTACTGTGGTGGTTAGAGCAAGAGGTGAACATTTACATTCTGGGCTCATTCAGAAAAGATCATCTATATAAATCTTTCCCAAGACTTCTTTTCACTAACAATTTATTCTTACTCCTACAAAGCCCTTGATCATTTTTATAAAATTAACCTTTCTATATAAATTGCTCTAGATTTTACCATGCTCACTTTGTTATTTGCAAAGTAACTTCAAGACGTACTCCTGGAAATTTAGCACATGAGAGGTTTTAACCTCTTTATTTTCTTTCTACAACATCTTTGAATGCTACTGCAATGTATTAGCCATATGGTAGGTTAGTGTCTGCACTGCATGCAGTGCTAAGTATTAGCCAATCTTTTTTCCCACCTTTATTCAAGTTGTGATAAGGAACTCTCCATTAGCTCATGAGGGTATACAGAGGGAAAGTCAACATTGTGGCAGCAGTAGCCCAGGTGAAAATGTAAGCTATACATCATAAAATATATATATGACTTTGGGCCCATTCAACAAATATAGTTCCATTTGAAGATGGAACTTTATTGGTTACACTTAATTGATGGCAGCTGGACGCTCATGGTCAGCTTCCACTTCCATCAGGGTGCACTAGCTAATCAAAAGCTACATCTTAAAAAAATAATAAAAATAAAACCATCAGTACCAATTTTGAGGCTTTCCATAGATTTTATATGTCATATCAAAATTCAGAACACTCTGAACTTGGAAACGAATACACTGAACTATGGAAGCCAATACAAGCACTTAGTGGCATAAGTACTTCCACTTATTCTGGAACCTGGCCCAGCTCACGTATCTACTCTTTCTGTGTCCTGTACTCAAGACTGAACACCGTCAGTGTCCCCCCAAAAATGAGTGGCAGCAGCACCATCAGAAGTAGCATATGTTGACTGAGAAATACACAGCATTTAAAAAAAATTATATGGAGAAACAATGGTATTTATAGCCTATGTGTGTTATTTCATGAAGGAAGAGTTATAAAACCTTGGCAGCATCAGGTAATGAATCTACTAGTTATGTTTATTTAGTTCCTTTAGCTATTTTTATTGTATTTATTGTGTCTAGTTATTCTTTTGCTGAACATAGCCAGACTATAACACCAGCTGCAGGGCCTCTGCCAAATCGTTTGTAAATCAATGCAGAAGGGTTTCAGTATCATAGCTCTAAACTAATGTTCACTATTGCCAAGACACTGCTGAGATTAAAAACATAATTTCTCACATTTCTGCTTAACTAAATCTCTGCCATAAATGTACACTTTCTTTGAGTAGTGTCTCTGATCTTATTAGTCCTTAATTGTTTGCATATATTTTCATAAGACTCAACCCGCACCCTCCACCTTCCAGCTTCTATATTCTACTTTGTCCCCATAGAATCCTGAATTGCACTCAGCAATCTCCCCTTTATTCTTAGGTGTGATCCTTGACCATTGTTCAGTAGTTATCTCCTAAACATAATTAAAACTGTGTTGTTCAGGCCCAGCGCGGTGGCTCACGCCTGTAATCCCAGCACTTTGGGAGGCCGAGATGGGCGGATCACGAGGTCAGGAGATCGAGACCATCCTGGCTAACACGGTGAAACCCCGTCTCCATTAAAAATACAAAAATCAGCCGGGCACAGTGGCGGGCTCCTGTAGTCCCAGCTACATGGGAGGCTGAGGCAGGAGAATGGCGTGAACCTGGGAGGCAGAGCTTACAGTGAATGGAGATCCTGCCACTGCACTCCAGCCTGGGCGACAGAGAGAGACTCCATCTCAAAAAAAAAAAAAAAGAAGAAAGAAAAAAAAAGTATTGTTCCGGTAGACACAGAGCTATCTCTGAAGCCCATTGAAATAGACAATGTTTATTTTCATGCATTCAAAATGCATCAGGGTTAGGAGTCACAGTCCACACACTCGTTAATCTTTATTGCCCCACTGAGACATCATTTTGAAGCTATATTATCTAGATTTGAATTTCAGCTTTACAAATAATAACTAGCAAATGGTACTTGCTGTCTTCACAATTTTTTCTTGTTGTTATATTAAATGAAATCAGGAACTATTCTGAGACAGACACTAAAAGTATGTTCTTCATTAAAAATTTAAAGAGTGTACTGAAATTTAGGTCATATTTATACAAATAACATACTGGGATTTTAATTAGAAATGTAATATTAAGCCAAGAAATATGTGGAGTAAACTATTTATAATCCGATTCTATTTCTATTTAGCATAAATTTAAGTACTAAAAAAGTTCATACTTTCCAAGGAAGAAGAAATGAAGTATGAGTAGCTGTTATGTAAGAGTCTCCACCTGAAAACAGAATAAAATATATTAAGAGATGTTTCATAAAACAAATATTTCAAAGAATAATTTTGGCTTGATTAAACTAGAAAACAAACATCCCTGAGTATCAATACGGTCATTTGGACTGCTGATGATTATCAGATGATCTGCCTCCATTGAATTTTGCCTTCCCACTGTTTTTGCTCATTTACTCACTTTCTCCAGTAGGTGAAAGAAGAGAAAACTCTTGTCAATTTTGCTACTACTAAAATCAAAATCCAAAACAGGAAATGAACCCTTGCTACTTTCAAATTTCTTTTCTTTTTTTTTTTTTTAGACGGAGTCTCACTCTGTCTCCCAGGCTGGAGTGCAGTGGCATGATCTTGGTTCACTGCAAGCTCCGCCTCCCGAGTTTGCGTCATTCGCCTGCCTCAGCCTCCCAAGTAGCTGGGATTACAGGTGCCCGCAACCATGCCCAGCTAATTGTTTGTATTTTTAGTAGAAACGGGGTTTCACCGTAGCCAGGATGATCTCGATCTCCTGACCTCATGATCCACCCGCCTCGGCCTAACAAAGTGCTGGGATGACAGGTGTGAGTCATGGCGCCTGGCCCAAATTTCATTTTTAAGGAATCATTTTCTTTCATTAACCCATAATAACATAATGAGAATACTCAAAATAACAAAAGACTTAGACAGCAATTTAGTATTATAGCACTTTCTTATAGCGCCATTTCTTACATGGTAGAATTGCTAAAATAATAGTTTATGATGGTAATAAGTACAATTTGAGTTGAAGTTACCAAATTACTTTAATCAGCTAATGGTAATTCAATATGACCTGTTGCTTAATGCATGCATTATCCATTAGTTTTGTTGTTTGTTTCTTTGTTTTAGTTAGTTTGACTTTTACATTTGGAAGTATATCTATGAGGCGCTACATTGCAATGGATTCTCCGCAAACACCTTCATCAATATTCTTTATAGCATATTTATCTTTAGTCCTTTCTATGCTTCAATCTATCCTTGGTCCCTATTCCTTAACACTATATTCATCCTAAATGTACTACAAAACCTCTAAAATTCTGAAATCGAAGTGTTCCCATACAAGACTTCTTTTAGCTTCTTTCTCTATTAGTACCAGTTTTTCTTACTTTTTTTAGTATTCTCAGTAATAGAATTGTTATCTGCTTTATGTTTTAGGCATTTTTATCAACAAACTAAATTTCAATATTTATCACCACATTAACATGTTTAGCACTGCTTTATACTAAGTGGCTGATATTGGTGTCTGCTGCTTGTCAGGGATTTTGACTCCCTTTGATCTTCCAGATCTCTTTTGCTCCAAAGGCCTTTATTTTTATTAATTTAGTGGCTCTGGCTGAGAACTTAGAATTAAAGTTGTTAAAACAAAATTAAATTAAAGAGGTTACTACAAACACAATGCCTTGATTTTCACATCAGGGTGAAAGGGATAGGAGGAAAATTTTTACATTTAGCAATAGCTCCTGTTACTTAATGTGTCTTGTGCTTGCTCAAATGAGTTTGATTTCATTTGTGATGGTTTATTTGTGATAGTATAGTGGTTCCAGAGATTTCGTACTTGTTAGCATTCTAACTGATTCTGTCAAATGAAGAAGCATAAGATATAAATTTTCTCCTTCAAATCCTTAATGTTCTGAGACCATTATGTATCACAGTATCAAACTCAGGTGGATTTGAAGGCCGCCTATGAGCAATTTTAGTTGAGCCAACAGAAACACGAACATTATGCCAGTCTCTGTAGTATTATATGGATGTTAGATAGAAAGATTCTAACATGGATCATATCTGTTATATTTTAAAATAAAACCTAGTAAAACATAATGAGGTGGAATAAAATTTTAAGTTCTGTTATTCGGTAATCATATAGCATTAAAACATTAGAAACTTGTTTTTTCTCAGTATTCCACCACTCCCTTCCTTGTGCACAGAACACCTCTTTGTGCTGGCTGCCAAGTACCAATATCTGAGTATATGGAAAAGGATAACCTCCATTTGGTAGAAGGGAAGTGACTTTGCTATTGATGTTTTACCATATCTTTTCCTATGCAATTTTATTCTAGGCACTGTCATCCTTTAGATGCTATGCTTTGAAAAAGAAAAAAAAAAATCAAAACCAAATGCTACTATATCGGCACAATTGAAATGTCATTTCTGGAAGTCATTCTCTGCCTAATGCTGCACTTTGGGAAGTGACATTTTAACGGGACAATGACAACAACAACAACAAGAAAAACTAAAATCCAATATAAATTCCATATAGATGGAATATGGTGTGGTGTGTGAGACGAGGATTCTCTGGTATTTCCTCACAATTTTAATACCAGCTGTCAGTGCCTTTCACTAGGGGTTTGCAATTTCAATTAACATTAGATACCATTGCATACTTATACACTCTCATTTTGACAGAGACAACATAAAGTGACACTATACTCTTGCCCAGCAAGATGTTATACCACAAATTAGCCATGTGCTCCTATGAATATAAAAATTCTATGTAGCCCAATAAATTAATCCAAAATCTTAATCCAAGAGGAAGAGCATTCTGATAACCCTTTCCCTCTTATTTAGCACTCTATTACATTCATGAAAGACATGCAGTAATCATTTGCTAGGTAAATTGCCCTATATAAATGTTATATACTGTTTTTCGTAAAGTTAATGAGTGTCTTTTTTCTCCAAGAGAGTGGATTAAAGGCCTTTAGTGTTTCCCAGCCACTTGAAAAAAGCAAGATAGTACATAAAGCTAAACTATGTGAGCCTTAATTCAGAGAGAATCTACTGGAATTGTGAAGGACACCCCTGATCCTGGGGAGGAGAATGCAGGCAAAAACCCTGCACGATGGCATCCACCTGATAAAAGCAAATCTCCAGGCATTTGGAGAACCTACTTGCGTGAACTTGTAGCCTACCTGCCCCATACTTCCTGTGCAGAGATCTTTGTGCAGGGCGGCCCTCTGTGCTTTATGCCTAGGCAGATCCCCAGGCATTTGGAGCACCTGCTTTCCTAGTTTAGCAGCCTGAGTTGCCCCACCTCCCCTATACAGAGATTTTGGTGTGGGAGGAGGTCTCTCCATTCCAAGTCTAGGCATATCTGCAGGCATTTGGAGCACTCACTTGCCTGGATCAGCAGCCTGATCTGCCCCATAATCCCTGTGCAAAGACCATGGTGAAGTAGGGCCTTCTCCACTCCACTCCCAGGCAGATCCCCAGGAATTCAAAGCACACACTAGCCCAAATCAGCGCCTGAGCCATTTCACCCTCTCTGTGCAGGGTGCAGTATAGGGGGACCCTATACATTCCGCATCCAGGCAAATCTCAAGGAATCTGGAGTACCTACTCTCCTGGATAAGGAGTTTAGGTCACCCCAAACTCTCCATGCACAGAGCTTGGGGCCAAGGAAGGAGTTTTCTCAGCTCCAAGCCTAGGCACACCTCTCGGTGTTTGGTAGCTGCCCACTGGATTCTCCTTTGGCACTAGTGTTTGTGCCTGTCATCAAGAGACCTGGAGATGGGTCTGCCTAGTCTGGCCCCACCCATGTTGCCCTCTCCGTTCCTCCAGAGTTAAGTGGGGAGATCACCAGAGTTAAGTGGGGAGATCAGACTACTGTGAACTTCAAAGATAAGTCCATTGCCTGAGGCAATGAAAGCTTTTCCTGGTAAATAAGAAACAGGTATGTTTTCAGTCATATTGGTTGCAGCCAGCCCTTACGTGTAAGAGCTATGTACTGGCTTGTAGGTTGAACTACACAGCCCAATGTGAAACCTGCTGAGAGAAGTGCATAGGGCTATAGGAGCAAAGCCAAAAGACCCTCCCCAACATTCTCTACAGTAACAACCCAGAGAGAGTGGGAAAATAAATGAAACCACAGTAATATTATAGGGAATGAAAGAAAAAAAAAGCCCTTATTGGCACAAAAAGAATTACATAAAATGGAAGTGCCAGTGTCTCCAGATGACAGGCAAATAGCATAAGAATTCTAGCCCCATGAAAAATCTGAATGTAGTGACATGACCAAAGGATCACATTAGCTCTCCGCCAATGGTCACTAACCAAAATGGAAACTCACAAAGAACAAATAAAGAATTCAAAGCATGGATTGCAAGGAAGCTCAGTGAGATCCAAGACAAGATTGAGAATCAACACCAAAAAAAACTTCTAACGCAATCCAATAAATGAAGAAAGAGATGAACATCTTAAAAAGAAATCAATCAGAGTATCTGGAATAGATCACTCATTTAAGAAATTTCAAACTACAATGAATATCTTTTTTAATAAAGTGGACTAGGCAGAAGAAAGGAGCCCCACAAGGCTAACAACAGACCTTTCAGCAGAAACCTTGCAAGCCAGGAGACATTAGGGACCTATTTTCAACATTTTTAAAGAAAATAAATTCTAACCATGAATCTCATATTCTGCCAAACTATACTTATAATTGAAAGAGAAATACAATATTTTCCAGACAAGCAAGTGACAAGGGAATTCGTTACCACTAGGCCAGCCTTACAAGAGAAGCAAAAGAGGGTTATCAATACGTAAACAAAATAATTATATCTGCTACTACAAACAATACTTAAATACAAAGCCCACAGACCCTATAAAGCAAGCACACAACAAAAACTACAAAATAATCAGCTAACAACTTCACAAGAGGATAGAAACTTCAAATATGAATATTAACCTTGAATGTAAGTGG
This sequence comes from Papio anubis, assembly GCF_008728515.1. Lineage (NCBI taxonomy): Eukaryota > Metazoa > Chordata > Mammalia > Primates > Cercopithecidae > Papio > Papio anubis. The sequence goes on along the minus strand of NC_044978.1, from coordinate 157,981,971 downwards.
TCTAAATGACCCATTTAAAAGTCATAGAGTTGGAAATTGAAAAAAAAAACAAGACTCATCCTTCTGCTGTCTTCAAGATAACCATATCACATGCAATGATGCCTGTAGGGTCAAATTAAAAGGTTAGAGAAAGATCTATTGTGCAAATAGAAAAGAAAAAATCATGAGTCATAATTCTTATATCATATAAAACAGACTTTATACCAACAACAATAAAAGAGTACAAAGAAGAGCATTATGTAATGGTAAATGATTCAACATAACACAAAGCTAAGTATCCTAAATATATATCCATCCAATGGTGGAGCACCCATATTCATAAAACAAGTACTTCTAGACCTGTGAAAAGACTTAGACAACCACACAAAAACAATGGCAGACTGCAACACCTCACTGGCAGCAATAGATCATTGAGGCAGAAAATTAAAAAGAATTTCTGCACTTGAATTTGACAGTTGGCAAATTGCACCTAATAAACATCTAGAAAACACTCCACCCAGGAAATGGAGAATATACATTCTTCCCAATTGCAAACAGAACATACCCCAATATTGACCACATGCTCAGCTATAAAGCAAGTCTCAAAAAATTAAAAAATAAAACCAACATTATACCAATCATACTCTTGGAATACAATAGAACACAAATAGAAAGTAATATCAAAAAGATTTACCAAAACCAAACAATTACATAGAAATTAAATAGTGTGCTCCTGAATGACTTTTGGGTAAACAACAAAATTATGACAGAAATGAAAAACTTCTGTGAAATAAATGAAGAGAGACACAATATATCAAAATCTCTGTGATGTACCAAAAGCATTGTTAAGAGGAATGTTTATAATAATAAATTCCTACATCAAAAAACTAGAAAGATCTCAAATTAATAATCTCAAATGTCACACTAAAAGGAACTAGGAACTAGGAAAGCAAGAACAAACTAACCCCAAAGCTAGCAGAAGAAAACGCATAAATAAAATCAGAGTGAAACTGAGTAAAAGTGAGACCCCAAAATCTATACAAATAATCAACAAAACCATAAGTTGGTTCTTTGAAAGGATACTATAAAAAGAGATCAATATACCACTAACTAGATTAACAAAGAAATAAACCAAAGAAGATCCAAATAAACGTAATCAGAAGTGACAAAGGAAGCACTACAACCAATCCCACAGAAATGAAAAAGTTCCTCATGTATTATTCTGAAGGCTTCTATGTACACAAACTAGAAAATCTAGAGGATATTGATAAATTTCTGCAAACGCACAACCTCTCAAGATGAAATCAGGAGGAAACTTAAACTCTGAACAGACCAATACTGAGTTCTGAAATGTAATCAGTAATAATAATAATAACAAAAAACCTACCAACTGTAAAAGGACTAGACTAGAGGAATTCATAGCCAAATTCTACCAGACACGCAAATGAGTTGGTATCAATACTAATGAAACTACTCCAAAAATTTGAGGTTGAGGTACTTCTCCCTACTTCATTTGATGAAGCCAGCATCATTCTGATACCAAAACCTGGCAGAGACAAGAAATAAAACAAAACAAAACAAAAACTTAAGGCCCAAATCCCTGATGAACATAGATGCAAAAAATCTCAATAAAATAGCAGCAAACAAAAATCAGCAGCACATCAAAATGTTAGTACACCACAATCAAGTAGGCTTCATTCCTGGGATACAAGTTTGGTTAAACATATGCAAATTAATAAAAGATTCACTACACAAACAGAATTAAAAACAAAAGCCATATGTTCATCTCAATAGATGTAGAAAAAGCCTTTGATAAGATTGAACATTCTTTCATGTTAAAATCCCTCAACAAATTAGGCATCAAAAAAAAAAATAATAAAAATAAAAAGAGCCATCTATGATAAACCCACAGCCAACCTTATACCGAATGTGAAAAGCTGCAACCAATCCCCTTGAGAAGTGGAATAAGACAAGGATGTCCAATTTCACTGCTTCTATTCAATATAGTATTGGATGTCCTAGCCAAAGTAATTAGGCAAGAGAAAGAAACAAAAGGTATCTAAATAGGAAAACAAGAAGTCAAACTGTCTTTCTTTACTGATAAGATTATTTACATAGAAAACACAACATCTCTGAAAAAAAGCTTGTAAAACTGATAAACAACACAAGTGAAGTTTCAGGATAAAAAAAAAAAAACAAACAATGCACTAAAATGAGTAGCATTTCTATACATCAATAAATAACTAAGAGCCATATTACGAATGCAATCCCATTTACTATAGCCACACACACACAAAATAAAAAACCTAGGAATACATCTAACAAGAAGATGAAATATCGCTACAATAGAACTACAAAACAATGCAGAAAGAAACCATAGATAATACAAACAAATAAAAAAGTTTCCATGTTTATGGATTGGAAGAATGAATATTGTTAAAATGTCCATGCTATTCAAATAAAACTAGTTTTAATGCTATTCATGTTAAACTACCAATGTCGTTTTTACAGAATTAGAAAAAACTATTCTAAAATTCACGTGGAATTAAAGTAGAGACCAAATAGCCAAGGCAATCCAAAGCAAAAAGAACAAAGCTGGAGGCATATGCTACTCAACTTCAAACTATACTTGGGCTACAGTAACCAAAACAGTATGATATTGGTCCAGAAACAGACAGATAGACAAATGGAACAGAATAGAGAACCCAGAAATGAGGTCACATCTACAACTATGTGATCTCTGACAAAGCTGACAAAAACAAGCAATGGAAAAAGAACTCTTTATTCAATAATTTGTGCTGGGAAATCAGGCGAACCATATGCAGAAGATTGAACCTGGGCTCCTTCCTTACACCATATAGAAAAATTACATTAAGATAATTTAAAGCCAAAACTATGCAAATCTCATAAGACAACCTAGGCAATACCATTTTGAATATAGGAATGGGTAAAGGTTTGATTACAAAGATGCCAAAAGCAGTTGCAATCAAAGCAAAAGTTGAAAAAAAATGGATCTAATTAAACTACAGAACTTCTAAACCGCAAAAGAAACTATCAAGAAAGTGAACAGACAGTCTACAGAATGGAAGAAAATTTTTGCAAAGTATACATCTGACAAGGGTCTAATATGCAGCATCTATAAGGAACGTAACAAATTTCCAAGAGAAAAACAACTGAATAAAAATGTGGGCAAAGCACATGAATAGACACTTTTCTACACATATACATGTGGCCAACAATCATATGAGAAAAAGATCACTGTCACTGATCATCGGGGAAATGCAAATCAAAACCACAATAAGATACCATCTCATACCAGTCAGAATGAGTATTAATAAATAGTCAAACAATAATAGATTTTGACAAGTCTATGAAAAAAAAAGGAACACTCATACACTGCTGGTGGAAATGTAAATTATTTCAGCCACAGTGGAAAGCAGTTTGGGGTTTTCTCAAAGAAATTAAAACAAAACTACCATGTGACCCAGCAATCCCATTACTGGATATATATCCCGAAGAAAATACATCATTCTACCGAAAACACGTGCACTAGCGTGTTCATCTCAGCACTATTCACAATAACAAAGATGCAGAATCAACCTAGGTACCCATCAATGGTTGATTGGGTAACAAATATGTGGTACATATACACCATGAAATGCCATGCAGCCATTAAAAAATGACAAAAGCATGTCCTTTGCAGCAGCATGAATGCATCTAGAGGACAGTATCCTAAGCAAATTAATGCAGGAACAGAAAACCAAATGCTGCATGTTCTCACTTATAAGTGGGAGCTAAATACTGAGTACTCTTGGACATAACTGGAACAACAGACACTGGAAACTACTATAGGGGATAGGGTCAGAGCAGGACAAGGGTTTAAAAAGTAACACTATGCTCATTACCTGGGTGATGGGATCATTTGAACCCCAAACCTCAGCATCAAGCAATATACTCATGTAATAAACCTGCATATATCCCCCTGAATCTAAAATAAAAGTTGAAATTATTAGGAAAAAAATGTTAACAAGTATAAGAAAGTAAACCACCTGGAATCTTGACTAATATGTATGTGAATGCCAATAGTCCCAAAAGTAATTTCTCATTGTAGTATCACTTTTCTAGGAAATCTTCAAAGTTTGCTTAAATGGAAAGCATTTATTTCACACTTAAAAATATAAGTTAAAAAGTATGATCTATAAAACAATTTTTATGCATGCAATTTCTAGTAAACTGTTTTTTTTTTGTTTTTTTTTTTTTGAAGTGGAGTCCTGCTCTGTCACCCAGGCTGGAATACAGTGGCGCAATCTTGGCTCACTGCAAGCTCTGCCTCCTGGGTTCATGCCATTCTCCTGCCTCAGCCTCCCGAGTAGCTGGGACTACAGGTGCCCACCACCATGCCCGGCTAATTGTTTGTATATTTAGTAGAAACGAGGTTTCACTGTTTTAGCCATGATGATCTCGATCTCCTGACCTCATGATCTGCCCACCTCAGCCTCCCAAAGTGCTGGGATTACAGGTGTGAACTACCACGCCCAGCCCAATTTCTAGTAAACTATTCTTTAACCTGTAAAAAATATCATCTGTATACTAAACAGGCTTTGAGTTTTGCCCTTAGTGGCTATTTAATATTAGAGGGACATTTAGCTCTCAAGTATCTACAAAATAAAAGTCATACTGATAGAAGAGTAAATAGCATTATAATTATTATTGATCTTATTATTATTGTTTCAATCCAGGGCTATTGGTTCTAGACATAAAAAAAAAAAAAAAAAAAAAAAAAAAAGAAAAGAAAAGAAAAACATCTGTTTTTCCTAAATTTAAAGTAAGGTTTTTTTCCCCAAATTTTTATTTTATTTTATTTTGTAGAACACTTATATTTTTATAGACATTGAATATCTTTTCTTTAATAATGATATGATTTGGTAGGATGTTTGTTTGTATAAATTTACTTTTAGCAATAGAAAAAGTCACAAACGCTGCCATTATGTCACTGTTTATTAAGTTGAACGGACAGCACAGCCTCACTTTAATTCTGTTACTAGATAACCAACAAAACTAAACAAACAGAAAACAGGAAAACACAGAAATAGAGAGGGATGCATTATTTACCCAATTCAATATATAAAAAGTATTAACAAATTAAATGCCAGAGCAGTTTTTTTGAGCTTTATTTATTAATTAAAACAATAACATGTTTTAAGCATGACAATTTCCCATTTAAAGAAGAAATCTGAGTTCATGCAGTTTACCCTCTTTTTAGAGAGAGCCATAGTGCTTATTTAGACAGGTCCAACGTGTTCACACATCCCCAAACCTTTGCTTTATGATTATCATTACTACATATATTTGTGGGATTTACACACTATTTAAGTTCTCTGAAGGTTTAATTCAATGCCATAAAAGCATTTTTGGAGAACATAACTTTGTTTAAATGATTCCAGACTATAAACACTAGAGTTGTGGTATACACTAAATAGGATTTCAAGTCACTCCCTGGACAAATATTATTGTATTTGACTATTTGGGGCGGTTGTAGCAAAATGCCATAGACAGAGTGGCAACAATAGAAACTTATTTCTCAGGGTTCTAGATTTGGGAAGTCCAAGAAGGTGTCCTCTCTTCTTGTCTTCACATGGTGGAAGGGGCAACGTGTATCTCTTGAGCCTCTTTCATAAGGGCACTGACTCCATTTCTGAGAGCTTTGTCCTCATGACCTAATTACCTCCCTAAAACCCCACCTCCTAATACCATTACATTGGAAGTTAGTTGTTTCAACTTATGTATTTCAGGGGAACTTATACATTGGGTCCATTGCAATTATAATACTAAAAGTTTCCTTTGAAAAACAACTTAAATTACCAATTAAATACAGGTATTGTCTGATGTCTTATCTGTCATTTTTAAAATTTCAGATTCAATTATCTATGCAGGGATCCATGACTAAAATGTGGTCTGTTCCATGCCTGATTTTGTAAATAAAGTTTTCCAACTTTATTTGTAACAAGGCCAGTCCTACTTATTTTTGCATTGTCTGTGAATTAAGTAGTTGTGACAGAGACTATCGAACCTGCAAATATTTGGCCCTCTACAGAAATGTTGCCAGTCTGAACTAGATAATAAGAAAAACAAAATGAATTTCTACATATGATGGTCTAGCTTTTGAAAACATTCTTACTTTTAAATAATTATTAAATCCATAATTATGAATGAGACTTCGAGAGAATATTAAAAATATTATAGCTTGCCAGAAGGGTTTACTCCATTTGATTTTAATGTTAAGTCTCCATAAAATTAATGCACATGACTAGAGATTCATTGTTGTTTGAGGAGTGCAAAGGAAATATTTGTGAAAGCATTTATCATAAAGTCTATTAAGGTAATATTTGTGAAATCAGGTATCTCAGGGGAGGTATGAAATAAATGCTTCCTTAATTTGAAGTGAAATCTTGCTTGGTTATTTTCACATACATTTGGTTCCTTGGAAAGCTTTCTGCATCACTGGCCTGTGATTCACAGATGGGATGGACATGAATCACATAACCTATAAGAAGCAAGTCTCAAATTTATTATCAGTTAAAGTAGAGATGTGATAATGTTCACACCAGGAGTTCAGATTCAGGGAAGTCAAAATTACACTTAATTGTGAATCAGGGTTTTGATGCCCATAAGACGCCAAACTAACTTAAGAGTTTTAGCATGGTATAATAACAGATAAAAATTATAGAGGCTTTTCTCTGGAGTATAAAACATACTGGCACATAGGAGATGCCACAAAACTTTTAATTATTGTTACAGTTGCTATTATCCCTAGATGAGAGCTCTGTACTCTATCAGGTCTCAATTCTTATTCTAGCTCTTTCATTCTCTCACTCTTCACTAGTTGTATTGTCTCATTTTTATGTGTTTCTCTCTCTTTTTGCTCTATAGTTTAATCCTGAATACAATGTAATAATGAATTGGTTGTATATATTTGCAAACTCTTCAAAATATGGTATTTTAGCTGAAGTCAATTAACAACACTGTCTCCTATTCCAAGTTCCCTTCACATCTGTTTCTGTTGGAGCGGCCTTGGGATTTTTTTTCTCCATTCAGATAAAGGAATGCTGAGTTGAAGATGCATTTGATTTTGATTTAATGGGGTATATTTATGTATTCTATGTATGCATAGCTAGGTTATTGTTAGCTATACCAGTATAGGTTTGGCTCATAGAACACTCATACCATGCACTGTGCCAATGGACTCTATATTGGGACACAAAATTCTTGGCTACTGGTATAATTTTGATATGAGCCAAAAGTGTAAGGCTGGTGGAAGAGAAACAGTATTGGAAACATCCAAAGACAGAAGCTGTAGAATATTTATCTAATTATCAAGTTTACAAAATAGTAAATAAAATTCAGTTGTAATCAATGTTTCATCAATACAAAAGTTCTCTTTTTCATAGAGGTTGTCCAATTGATAATTTTTCTAAATGAGTACATGCCATCAACGATAGTGTTATAAATCTAAAACTTACTTTTCTTTATCAGTAACAAATATAAATTTTGATCAGCCACCAAGAAGGGAATTTACATTATCTTTATATTATAAATGTGTAAAATAATATGGCAAAAGCATTTGAAGAAGTGATTAATCAATGTATAGCCAACATTTGGGAACATGAGATGTGTTGAAGAAAAATGTTATTTCTATACATTTTATTATTTCTGTGGTCTTTGCTTTTTGTTTATGTGTTCAGTTTTCTCAAAAACCAAGATACCTAACCTGTTTAGAATTCTGCTCAAGTTCTAGTGTTTTATTGAAGATTGAGATTGGTAACTATGACCAGAGAATAGGTTTTTAAAGATGTCATAAAACAAAAATGTCTGTCTTTGGTTCATTTTGTTGTAATGGTCAGGATATTTATGCCTGAAGTCAAACTGAAACTGAAATCACATAACTGTATTTGTTCTCTTCAATTCAACTTAGTACATTCTGTTCCTAAACACTGTTTGGGACTGCTAATAATTTTAGTAGAACGATATTCTCTGTAGGAGCACTGACTATAAATGTTCTGAAACTACTAATGTTCAAAATCTCAGTGTCTCACGAACATTTTCCGCAGACCAATTATAATAGCCATGTGTCTGTCATGCCATAAGGGAGGGATGTAAGGATATGTAGTTCACTGACTGGCAAGTTTCACGGTCTCAAGTTACCCTGCTTTTGATTTTTTTTCCCTTCATTTTATTGTCATTTAGTTGTTGACCCAAAAAGATATGGATTATTCTTAAATGTGATTTTTGCCCAACTACCAGCATAAACTTGGGACTTGGAAAATTATTATGGTTAGTTCTGATAATAAAATATTCAAGAATGCTGACAGACTGCAAGGCGCAAATCCGTATTAAATCTGTCTACTGAGTTTGTTTTAAGGAGAGGCAGTACTGCATATGAAATGTAGGATTGAGGAATCCAAATAATCCAACTTATTTCAAAACTAAATGGATCATCTACCACAGTTTCAGGAAAATAATAATAATAATAACCTGTTTAGAAAACATTAACCTTAGCAACTTGCATACAAAATTCCTCTAAGAATACATTAGCATGCAGGTATAAATCTTACAAGGTATAGAATCTGCTTACTCTTAGTCCCCAGGTTTTTAAAACTTCTTTGATAACCTAATATACCAATTTGAGATACCCATTTACTGACTAAGGAATTTCAAGCTTTAGAAATGCTGGGCTGTCAGCTTTCCAGTCCTCCCTACTCTTGCATCAATTAATGCAAACTGATACAGTGAGTTAAACAGAGCTCCAATGGCAGCCACATAAAACACAGATATGCTTGTTATCTATTCCATAATGGAAAAACTGAATGTGGAAACCCAGAAAGTGGGATGTTATAAACACCCCAATCACCATCCTTTGCAACAGATTAAAGTCCTAGTGACAGAGAGGAGAGTAAACCTAATAAACCTTGGTTAAAGAAATCATCCTCCTATTAAAAAGAAATATGCTCCACTTTTGGACTCTCTATAAAATTATCCTAAGAGATTTGGACAGAATCCAGAACAGAATAATGAGAATTATTAGGCAGTGGAAAATCTGACATTCTTCTGCTGTAGGAGTTGTATATAATTATGTCCAACACCCACATCAACCAACAGTTGGATTTTACTTCAGCTGAAAGAATAGAACTTAAAGTGTGGACTTTAGTGAATACAATCTCAAGACATTATTGCTTGATAAGCATGAAAACTAATTTAGCTGTATGCAAAACTTGTGTGTATCTTAACATTTGTTCTTTTTAGGGTTGCATTCTCAATACATAGAGAGTGAGTGGACTCCAATTGGAAACACATTAAAATTTGAAGAATACTCCCTAAAGTATTTACATCTCTGCATATTCCCTGATACTGTTCCTTTTCTCAATAGTTCCTGGCTTTTCTATGACAAATCCAGTTATTTTAAGGATCCTTTTAATACTTCCAGTCTTATTGATGTTTCAAGGTAATGGAGGATTGTGTCTGAAAATTTTGCGGCTTGATTTTCTTTTTCTTTCATTACTCCTGGCTGTTTTTATTCAGAAACATCAAGGTTCTTGGTATTGATGGAGACACAGACTCCCTACCCAGATCACAGGATCAAAGTTGGCTTCCAGGCTTATAGTGAAATCCCAAAGAATGCCATGATCCTAAGCAGTCTTCTGTGGAATTAGTGATATGATATGTAGATAGATAGTTCTGATTTTGTAGGGCATTTTCCTGGCAAGCATTTAATTACATTTTGTCCTAATCAAATGATTGTTTTTACAACACTGGTTCTGAGACAGGCACTAAGAGAATAAAACACAATCCTGTCCACAAGTGCATGATATCCTGTTGTACAAAACACACAAGTGTTACAATACAGCATAATACATGCTATCATGGAAGTTTGCTCCAGGGATTTTGACAGCACAGTTACAGGAAGCCTCACTCAGCCTAGGTGAAACAAAAAAACTTCCTTGAATGGGAACATTTGATTAAGAGATACAGCATTGATTTTGAGATTGGACTTTATGCAGAAACAATGAGATGCCATAGATAAACTTCAGGAACTAAAAAGGGCATGATTAGTTTGATGCTTTAGATATTTCACTTTGGACGTATACAAAGAATGCAGAAAGAAAATTGGTAGTTGAAGGAGGCAAACATATTAGGTGGCAAAACTTTTGCTTCAGGTGCTAAAATGGAGACAACATCACATAATGAAAAGTATGGGGAAGATGACAAGCCTGAATTGAAATTCTGGTTGTATTGCTTTTTAACTATGTAATTCTAGATAAAATATTTAACCATTTTAGGTCTCAGCTTCTACTTTCAAAATATTTTTAAAGAGATTGAACACAGCAGTATGTACAATGTCCTCAGCATAGTGCCCAGAGTACATTACACAATAAATGCTACAAATTCACTGAAACTATTTTTACTCAGTGACAGTAGTATTAATGGAAAAATGAAAACGTGATTAATTTATCCAATCCCATAGTAAAATGTAAACTAATTTCAGGAGTAAAGTTTTCTTGAAAACAGAATAACAAAAAGATGCTCCTTCAGGTAAAAACACAAGCAAAGCAAAATTAACAGGAACCGCCCCCGCCCCCCCCACACATGCAACAACAACAATTATGAGAACCACTACAGCAAAAACCAAAATCAACCACAGCTTTAATGAATTTGCCTCTTTGTTATGGAGCAAAATCAGCATTTACTAAGCAATTATTATATAATAGGAGGCTTGCTGAAACTGTTTACATATATAATATTGTGACAACTAGGCAATCTTCTTCATCATTCTACCTTGCAAATTTGCCTGAAAATACAGAATTAAAACTAGGAGGAGGCAAAATAATACTTCAATTAAGAGAAGGAGAGGAAAATGGATTGTGAAAGAGATAGAGAGCATGAGAAAGGGAGAGAATGAGAAATTTAGGAAGAGAAAATGAAAAATAGGGCGGGGAAAAGTGAGGAGGGGAAGGAGAAAAACAATGTGTATTAAATATTTACTAAGCATCATGCACTACTTGGGGCACAATGCATCCCTATAGGAATATTGGAAAACATACTCCATTGTTAATCTTTTATCGACTGTAAAAGGGAAACTCCAGAAGGTTAAATTAGTTGGCCAAGTTCATAAATCTATGAGAAAGTCATGATCATTCTGCTTATATAAGGTATCTAAAATATTCAAATGCATAGAAGCAGAGAGTAAAATGGCTTCCATGGGCTGGGGGAAGTGGAAAATAGAGAGTTGCTATTCAGCAGGTATAACGTTTTTTTCACGCACGATGTATAAGTTCTAGAAATGTGCTATACAACATGATGCTTATAATAAACAATACTGCATTGTACACTTACAAATGTGTTAAAAGGGTAAATCTCATGTTAAATGTTCTTACTACAGTTAAACAAAAACTAGCTCCAGAGTGGATCTTCTCATGGCTAAGTCTGAAGTGCTGGAGGGTCTCCTTCCTGGTTTGTTTTGTTTAACCAGCTTTCAGGCAACTAACCGTGCAGTGGCAAATAGTCCTATTTAATGTTTGCTCTTCTTGGATGTTAGTAGAATATAGACTAGCCTGAACTAGGTGTCCCGATTAGTAGTAATTTAAGGAATGGGAAATATTTGAGCAATTGTTGCTGTTATCTGGACCTGTGTATGCCATGGTATATCTTACTTAAAATGATGGATCCGTTAGATAAGGTCAGGTAGAGAAGAGAGTTGATTCCCCCAGGGTAAAATATTTCTCATCAAGAAAATGCTTCAGTGAGAAATCACTGAAGACTGTGGTGGATGAACATAAAAATTTCAAATCTGTACATTAAGAAAAAAGAACCAAAATATTGCTGGAGGCAGTTTGCAAAGAAATTACATCTGGGTGCAGTGAAGAGAATCCTAAGAGGAAAAAGGTTCATTCAATGAGTGAGCTCTTTAGGGGAGCTGTTATTTGATTAAACGAGCTATTTATTTAAATAAAGCATGCTATAGGACTAGTTTAACCCAGGCCCTGAAGGCTCTTTTAATAGGTCTGAAGATTGCTTCTGCAAAACATATCTGAATTTTTTATCACTGCAGATTTAATCACAGAGGACAAAACTCTTTACTGAAAATCATGCTAAGATCTGCTCCAGTAGAAAGGACATATGTAAAAGAGGGCTTAAGGACTGGAAGGTCTAGCCTGGTCCTAGATGGCCTTTTCTTTATTCTGATCTTCCAGAGGATTTTAGGATAACCTACTTTATTGAAGATTCAAGGATCTCAGAAGTATTGGGAAAGTAATATTGGATTTAAATAAAACCTTCTGAGAAAGTCACATCAATAGGGAAGGAAAAAATAAAATCAGCTATCTCCTTGAAACTACACAGTGCCTTTGATACGAACTTGTTTAGCCAGCTCAAAGACGGATACCATAATAAACTAAAGTGACAGATTAGTCAAAAATATTCAGATTAACAGTCTTGGAAATTATATTTTAATCAGAATTCTGAGTTTAGAGGGAATTTTAGGGTCAAAAGAATAAAAGAGTATGTAATGAAGATTTGATACCACAGTGTTTGAAAATGTTTAAAAATAAGAATGTATAGGCCCTGCACATATATCCCTGAACTTAACAAGAAAAGGCTTTCTTTTATTATTAAAAATAAAACTTAAAAGACAGAAATTCAGGAGATACAGAGTCATATCATGTGTTTTTTCTTTTTTAAATAATGGACCTATTTTAGCGACAAGTAAAAAGTTAACTGTTTTACTAAAATATAAATACATATATAATTAATGTCACACCCTAGTAGATTGCTCTACAGTATTTAACCTCTGCCAAAAGTTATTCCACAATTAACAGATTAGTGTAAATATGTTCTCACCGGGCTTGTTTCTCAAACAGATTGGAGTCCTCCAACCCCAGTTTATTCCACACCACTGGAAATCTACATAATTTAACTTTTTAGAAATTTGTTTTTATTTCATGAAGCTACCACAACTGAAATCTTCAGCAAGTTATGATCAAATTTGTAACATAAAACGACCTGAGCAAGAATTGACAAGGAAAGAATGTGGGGGCGGGAGGGGGGTGCTGTTTAAGACATTGTAAATATTTCTTTACTCAAACTAAACAGTAAATAGCAATCCACATTCATATGAACTCAAAGATTAGAAAGTGTATTCTTTAGAGTTTCTCCATAAATAGAGAAGCAGAGAAAATTTGAGGTAAATGAAGAGGGCACAATGAAAGTTAAAAGTAAGGAAAAACTAGATCATAGAATTCTAAAGTGTCATCTCAATATAGTACATTTTGAAGTTACCTTCATTAACTAATCTCTGAATACCTAAAACCTCTCTGAAAAGAAGACACTCTGGCCACTTAAAGTATCTAATATTGCTCACGCGTGTAATCCCAGCACCTTGGGAGGCCAAGGCGGGTGGATCACGAGGTAGGGAGATTGAGACCATCATCTCAGTAGACACAGTGAAAACCAGTCTCTACTAAAAATACAAAAAATAGCCAGGCGTGGTGGCGTGTGCCTGTAGTCCCAGCTACTGGGGAGACTGAGGCAGGAGAATCGCTTGAACCTGGAAGGTGGAGATTGCAGTGAGCTAAGATCACGCCACTGCCCTCCAGCCTGGAGACAAAGCAAGACTTCATCTCAAAAAAAAAAAAAAAAGTATCTAATATTGCATATTGGTTATATGAAATAATTAGAGACCTTTTTTTCTGAATTTTGATGTAAATAATTTTGTTTTTCATAAATTTTACATTATGCTCAAGGATTCTGTTTCTTTCTTTTCATTACTATTGCCCATAAATGAACAGCAGTCTATCTCATCAAAATATAATTTTTCTAGGAAACTGGGCATAATTTGACATTTCTGCTTTTCTTCTTTTTTAGGATGTGGGAAAAAAGTTGAGAAGTGATAGATAAAGAGGGTCATTCATGTTCCTAGATATTTTCTAATGATTGTGTTTCAAGGAGTTTGTCCCAACTAATTTATGTCACAATCTAATTAAAACATTTAATACATTATTTCAACTTCCTTTAGCTATCATTTTAAGTTAGGCTGGTACGTCTCAATCCATCTACTTTCTTCCCTACCTATTTGAGAGGTTTCTTTCTCTCCTTCCTTCCTTCCTTCCTTCTTTTTCTCTTTCTTTCTCCCTCTTTCTCTTTCTTTCTTTCTTTCTTTCTTTCTTTCTTTCTTTCTTTCTTTCTTTTCTTTCTTTCTCTCTTTCTTTCTTCCCTTTCTTTCTTTCTTCTCTCTTTCTTTTTTGTATGTAATGGGGCTTATATGTAAAGTCCATGGTGTTTTATTGTATTTTGTGAGAGGAATAATAAAACATATTTCTACTCCATTTTCACAGAAATGAAAGTTCATACTTATTTTTAAACACCCCAATTAGCATAGAGAATTGCCAAATATTATCTAGTTGATGTACAAATCCATAGAAAAATTACTAATGTGCAATTTATGACAAATAAGTAAATGGCTATTCAGTTACTTCTGTGTTATACATGATAAATAATTACACATTGAATAGATAGGGATGTTCAATAACTGCTAAATAATGAATATTAATAGCATGCAAAAAATAGAAATACATTTAATTATTTATCCATTAGAAACATATGATGTTTTGAGGACACTGTTTAAATGGCAGTATGAATTATTGACACCTCTGGATACAGAAATCACTTCTACCCTATCTCACGTATCTCAATCTACCTGTTACATTACCTCTTGCTTCAGCAAATATCTTCTCATGGTTGTAACTGAAAGCACTTTGAGTCATTGGTTTATAATCTTTTCTTTCATTCCGTGGACTTTTGTCATAGCCTATCCAGCATTCAATCGGGTGTGTCTTAAAAGTGTGAGGAAACACCTTATGTAACAATACTTGAACAATGGGTGAGAAGGGCCAAAGGATAAATTCTTCCCTCTTCTAATTTCTCTAGTTGATCATTCTAAGGTACATTCTAGGCAGATCCTGAAAAGAACCAACAACTGAACCTCAGTGGTGCACCATGTGACTAAGTGGAGAATATTCAAGTGTTGGTTTTCACTCATTCCTGTCTGACTGTCCCCAGTCTTCATCTCCTACCTGTAGAATCACCTTCCAAATAAGCCTTGTCTCAGGCTTTGCCAGCCTGTGGAACCCAGACAAAAGATATTATTTGAAAAAAAAAAAAAAAAGATTAGAGCATAATTGTGTTTCCCATATAGAAATTAGCTTAGAAATAGATTCAAGAGCATATGTCACTTCAGCTAACTTGGAACTCGGTGGTTCTTCAAACCTTACCAGATATTGGAATAAAAATATTCACCAGGGCATATTATAACAGTAAATCATTTTATAAATATAAGGCAATTGGTTTTTTAAATGAGAAGACAGAAACTAAATATATAGGCACAGTAAGTATGTAGAAAAATAATGTCAAGTGCTTTAAGTTCCGATTCAGAAGACTGAGGATGAAGATGCAATTGAATTTCTTCAATAAACTTGGAAAAGCTGCAGAGGAAGGAGGAAGTATCTAAATTGGCTAATATCATATGTGATATCTTATTATTAACACATGAATATAACAAATAATATTATATGTTGTTGTAATACTAAAACAGACTGATATAATATAGATTTCAATAAGCAGTTTTTAAAATTACACTTCCCAGGACACAATGAGAATGTTGGGCACTATATCCGGAGGAACTGGAAAATTCTACATTGATGAGAACACTGATAGGTATTTAAGCAATAAATACTTATCACACTTAGGCTGTGCACGGTGGCTTATGCCTGTAATCCCAGTACTTTGAGAGGCCAAGGCGGGAGGATGACTTGAGGTCAGGAGTTTGAGACCAGCGCGGCCAACATGGTGAAACCCTGTCCCTACTAAAAATGCAAAAATTATCTAGGTGTGGTGGTGGGCACCTGTATCCAGCTACTCAGGAGGTTGAGGCAGGAGAATCGCTTGAACCCCGGAGGTGGAGGTTGCGGTGAGCCGAGATCGCGCCATTGCACTCCAGCCTGGGTGACAGAGTGAGACTCTGTCTCAAAAAAAAAAAAAAAAAAAAAAAAGGCTTAACATATTTAATGTTCATTTTGTCTCAAGCAGTGTTTAAATTTTTATCTTTTTTCTCAAAGAAATTATTGGTAAATCAAATAATTATTTTAGTAATTGCAATTTGAGAACATGTCAAAGCTTTAAATTCTTCCATGAAAGTAGAGTGAATCAAACTTTTCAATTTGTAAAATCCGTTGCTTTGGATACAATGCTACCTTTAAAAGAGATAATTGTAGAAAGGCAAATAAAATTTCTCAGATGCATTTTTTCTCCACAAGTGTCTTTTCACAAAGGTTTTATTATCGATGAAAATAATACTGAGGAAATGAGCTGTCAAAGCTTCAGTGAAACAATACCCAATTTTGAAGCATTGTCTCTACATGTGTACTTATATTGTTAACTCTCCAAAGTACAAAATTATTTTATACTCTACTATGTAGGACAGAATAGAAATGCCTTTCCTGTTTTTATCACTTAAATAAGTTTTAAAAATAAAATTCTCTAGGACTTTAGAAATACTTTTATGGATATGACTTTATTTTTCACTAAATTATTATACTAGGACATTTTGGTTAAGATAACTAATTTTTATGTGAATGTAAATGTGAAGTAGTAACAATTTTAGAAACTATATTTAAAAGAAAAAAAGCAGAAAGCAAAAGGTGATATCAGGTACTTCTATATTCTCATATTATCTACTTCTCCCTTAATTTACTTCTTTTCATATTGTAAATCAAAAGGGCTTATTTAAGAGTCATAATGTCAACAACTATGTGCCTGTGGTTCTAGGGTCCAATTATTGCTCTCCGTTCAACTTGTTTGAAACATTTGTAGATCACCAATCCTGCATGTTATTTTTCTCCTATATGTTGTGAGTGTAGATGTTGCATTAGCTGATTTTGTATTGCTATTTCTTATGACTTATTATATGATTTATCAATTTTTGTTGACTTTGAGAAAATATAACTTTTTCTCCAAATTCATTACCTTGTAAATTAATCTCTCACAAGGAAAAAGAGTCACACACAACATAAATTTATAAATATCTAGCATTCAATACAACATACTTAGACATTGTGTTTTTTGTATTGGAATTTAGCAATCCCTATTTCTCTGAAATCATCCTGAAAAGTGTATTTTTACAAATGCATGCCTTAAAATTAAAGGTCTTGAATGACTGTTCATTCCTAATGCCATAATGTCTATGGGTTTAAACATGGGCATCACAAGCGACACACTTATGTGTAGAGAATTGCAAATGTGCAAATATATAGGAACCGTAAAGCAGAAACAAGTGAAGCAAGAATGGGTAGAACTAGGTATGAGAACTCGAGCCAGGCTGGGCCTGTGGGGATGATCAGCTCACCTGGTATTACACCCAGGAACTCAACACTTTGAGTTGTACTCAATCTTTGTCTCCTTTCTTTCTTAGGTCCTTTCTTTTTAAGCAAGGTATGGACCACTTTTTAAAAATTCTACAAAATAACTAATTTTATTCCATTGAATGTAGAGGCTCTGAAATAACCACGATTTTTTTTTAAACTGAAATTCAAGAAATTTGCTCACAATATTTATTTTTTAACTCCAGCATCATAGCTTTCATGATTAGTGCACACAAGGCCCAAATCTGTAAACTGTGAGAAACTTTTGCCTTAAAATATTCCCTATAATCACTCTATTTTAGAAGATTAGGGTTGTTACATCTAATTTCCATAAAATACAAGAATTAAAGTGACTTTCATGTTTTGCTATCAGTCAATTGGAAATCTTTATTCACAAGTCTGTACATCATAAAGTGAGCTCAAGAACAGAACACAATCCTTCAACTTGACAAGAAAAACAGCCAGCTCTTTCTACATTTTTAGGAATGTTTTATTTTGCTTATTCCATCCTTAGAACTATGTAAGCAGTATAAAATTATTGGAATATGTTGTAGTGATTAACACTTTTGACATTCAAATGTATATTTAAATACAGAAGTGCCATTCAAACACTCAAAAGAATATTTTTTATTAAAGCTTTATTACCTAGATATTGAGAATAAGAATTAAGAACTTTATCAGAAACTTTAATTTTAAATTTTAGACCTTGGTTCAATAGGCTCGTATTCTTCAATACATTTGATGAAAGTATCCTTTAGATATAGGATATGGAACTCACCTTTGACATTCTCAGATTGCTAACAAGTGTTTTCTATTATTTTTTAAGTAAACTATGAGATGCAAATAATAATATTTTAAAAATACATATATCCACCACTGAGCTTACCAAACAAAATAACTATTGATCCTTAATGTATACTTTTCTCATCATGCATTCCTTTAAACCCCGCAGGGGCACCAGTGTTCTTAATTTTGTATTTATCATTCCCATGAGTTTTTGAAATGTTTCACTATGTGTGTACCTATCCCTTAAATTATACTGTTCAGTTTCACATGGTTTTAATTTTTATGTAAATGATATCATGCTAAGGTAATCCTATGTAACTTACTATTTACCTGATTCAAATTTACATTTATGTGTTTACCTATTGATTCATATAGCTAAATTTGGTTCAAATTTTAAAATTGCTGATTATACAATATATTTCACCATTATCTGGTTGATTATATTTGAGCTATTTTATTGTTTTTCTCATTAAAAATAATTCACTATACATATTTCTGTGTGTGCTTACCATTGCACTGATTGATGATTTTTTCCTGATATATTAAAATGGCATATAAATTGAATCAGAATTGTATTTTCATGAATTTAGGAACAAGATGAAGATGACTATTTCCTTACTTCTTATTCAAAAATTTTACTGGAGCTTCTAATTCCTGTAATAAGGAAAGAAAGAAAAGTACTAAAGACAGGAAGGAGGTAGTAAAATGTCCTATATGCAGTTTTGTGTACACGGTAAATTACAAAGATACTAAAAAAGAGCTACTAGAACTCAATATTGAATTTAGCAAGGTCAGAAGATGCAAGGTTATTTAAGAAATCAATCGTATTTCAATGTGCAACCATAGAACAATTGGATATTTTAAAAATTGTATTTTCAGTAATGCCCCAAACAAAAAATACCTACAAATACATTTCACAAAAGCAAATATAATATCTTGTCTCTGAAACTTATCAACATTAGTAAAATAAATTTATAAATGAATAAGTGGAAAAATAGATGAATTTAATGAGGTGCAAGCTTCACAATTGTGATGACAAGTCTCCCAAACTGATCTATTATAAATTCAACACATATCAATAAAAATACCATAAACATTGTTCAGTGTTTAAATTGACAATATGATTTTAAAATGTAGAAAGTATGTTGAATTATCAAAGCAGGTTTAAAGATAACAATATTCTTAGACTAACAGTACCTGATCTTATTACTTTCTATACAGCTACCATAATCAAAATATTTGAACATTAGCAAAAACATGGCAAAATAGAAAATTAGAACAGAGTAGAGATTTTTTGACAAAGATGCAAAGATGATTTAATGGAGGTCCATTCAAATAATGTTATTAGATCAATGGATGTATATACATATATATTATATATGTGTGTGTATATATATATATAAAACATAAACATTGATTATTATACCATACCAAGCAATTAACTTGTAACAGATAATTGACTAAAATATAAAACCTACAACCTAAAGCATAAAACTTCTAGAAAAAAAATCACAGAAGAAAGTCTTTATAACCTTGGGTTAGTCAAATATTTTGAAGAAGAAGAAGAGAAAAAAAACTGCAAAAAGAAACCCTTGAAAGCCATCAAAATTCAAACTTGTGCTCTTCAAAACACATAACTAAGAAACTAAAACTTAGCAAACCATAGACAGGGAGAAAATATTAATAACTTATACACTATAAATAAATGTTATGCAGAATACATAAATACTTTCCTAATTCAGTAAGAAAATATGCAATCCATTAAAGGCAGTCAAAAGACTTTATCAGGTAACCAAGGAGAACACGAATAAATTGGTCACCATTATTAATCAACAAAGAACTGCAAACTTATGATACTGTTATATGTCTATTTTGAATAATGATGGCTACAATGGAACATTCCACATATTGGCAAGGCTCAAGGCAATAGGTTTTCTTACTTTGTTTTGTTTTGTTTTGTTTTGTTTTGTTTGTTTGTTGAGACAGGGTCTCACTCTGTCGCCCAGACTGGAGTACAGTAGCAAGATCACGGCTCACTGCAACCTCCACCTCCTAGGTTCAAGGGATCCCCCTACCTCAGCCTCCCAGGTAGCTGAGACCACAGGCGTGCACCATCATGTGTGGCTAAATTTTTGTATTTCTGATAGAGACAGGATTTCTCCATATTGTCTAAGCTGGTCTCAAACTCCTGATCTCAAGTAATCTGCCCACCTTGGCCTCCCAAAGTGCTAGGATTACAGGTGTGAACCACCATGCCCTGCCAGGGGGGCAATAGATTTCAGTTTAAACACATTCATACCATTTGACTGGAACAACTGACCCCAAGATATTTAGTAGCCAAGAGAAACAAAAACGTATGTCCATATGAAACAAAAACTATACAGAAATGTTTATAGCAGCTTTATTTTTAATAGTCTAGAAGTGTAAGCAAACCAAATGTCTGTAAACTATTATATATTCTTATTATGGACTGCTATTCAGCAATTAAAAAAAAACTGTGGAGACACATGAATCACATAATGTAACTGATAATGGAAAGAAATTAAGCAAAAAGAGTATATATCTAAAATTATATAAAGTGTGAACTAGTTTAGAATGACCTAAAGGAGATTAGTTATCAACCACATACAGAGGTGGAGGAAGGAATGAAATTAGAGGCACAAAGGAACGTTTTTGGGTAATGAAAATATTTGGCAACTCAATTGCGATGACAGTTTCTCAAGCATACACATATGCTAAAATGATCAAATTGTACCATTTACATATATGCTTATTTCAATTAGCCTTCAAAAGGTCATTAAAATATATAACAGTTTGATACTTACGGGAATGATGTAAGAGTATTTCCAGAGTTGCAAATGGTAAAAACAAAAACTCTTTCTTTTTCCTTAAACACAGATTCATAGTTTTCATCCATAATATGGATCATATTTCTTCCATAAAAATATAGTAAGGAATATAGGTGTAAAATATATTACACCTATACCCTGAATTATACGTTCATTTTTTTATATATCTTCCCTATCATATTGTTCTTGTACACCTAGTAGATAGTAGATTAAATTTACTCAATGGTTATTTATTAACTGCCTACTCCATACAGAGAGTATTCTAAGCACTAGGATACAACATTTTATAATAATATATTTTATTATTTGGTATCCAAATTTTATATATAAAACAAAAATTTTAATATATAAATATCTTTCTATATCAACTATATGTAATTATTTAAAACTAAAATATGTGAAGTAGAATTATATGCATCAATTGTTGAATGAATAAGTCAGTGAATGAATAAATATAAATTTATCTTGCGAATCCAAGTCCACATTTGTCTCGTAAGTCCACTTTATTTTTATCTATAGAATTGCTTCCAACTTGAAGTAATAGAAAATATAACTAACATAATTTAAATAAAGAGTGTTTACTTTTGTCATAAAATGTAAAAATTAGAGTGAGGCAATTGCTGTCCTTCCATCTGTTATCTGGGTTCCTTCTGTCGTTCACATTTACCAGCCTTAATGTATCTCATTTGTTTCCATTCTTGTTGTATTATTGTCACAACAGAGCTGTTGTACTGTCAGCATTTAGAATGGGCCTTACAACTATCAATATGCAATTTGCCTCCATCTTTGTTGAGACCAAAACCTCTGGATAAGCAGACACAGGAATCAGATGGAGTTGAAAATGTCATCTTCGTTTTTAATAATCGTGATGAGGTAACATGTCTTGTGGTGTGGCTAAATGAATTATCTAAACTGTGCTTGTTCCATTAGACACACAACCATATGCTGTGACAAGCACAGCTAGTCTTTTTTTGAAAACCTCCCTTTCAAGGAAAGATTTTACTATGGTATATTTACCATCTTAATAAGCAGAGAAAACCTTTGTCCTGAGGACAAATGCTTCAAGGTCTAAGCTATACATGCTCATTTTCTTTTCTCAATCTCTGTTCTCCCTTGGGAAAGGAGTACAGGAAGCAGGGAGGGGATGAAAACTGCCTCTCCATTGACTGTAAACCAAGATAATTTTCTATGAAGTGCTAAAAAGTGGGGAGAGTAGTTACCTACCTTTATAGTTGTGGGGGGTGGATTTCTTCAGTCATTTTAGCTGTTTTGTCAAAATGAGTGAATATAATGTGAAAAAAACTCAAGAAACTGACTGAAATGGAAACCACCTTTGCAAAAATTGTAACAGTGAGAGAATTAACGGCAGTAGGGGAGATCTGATCTAGCCAATCATCATCTTGCCTTTAGCCTTCAAGCTTCCTTTAATTATTCCTGGGCTTGGGCCAAGCTAACTTTGATACACATTAGTTTTTAGTTTAAATGATAATATCCCTTCTCCAAAACAACAGCCTTTGTAAAGAGATCAAGAGACAGCTAGGCTAGGAGGATAGAGGAGCCTGAATTCTGCCAAAGTGCAGACACAAACAATTGCTGGCCATTATTCCAGAGATCACAATATATGCAACTTCCCCAATTACTCCTGCAGATAACATCATTATTGTAGAACCTAAGATTGGCAGTTTGAGATGTCTTTCAGAGTTTTTGCACGTCTGACTACTCATGGCTCCACCTGGACCTGCCGACGTCTTCTGTGGCCCACCTAGAAGCAACTCAGCAAGCACAAGGACCATTTCTCATATCCCTATATATTTTTATTTGTATTTAGAGCAGAAGTGAAAGTTTATTAAAAAGGTTTAGAGCACGAACAAAAGGAAGGAAAGTACACTTGGAAGAGGGTCAAGTGGGCAACTTGTGAGATCAAGTGTACTGTTTGACCTTTGACTTGGGGTTTTATGCGTTGGCATACTTCCGGGGTGTTGTGTCCCTTCTACCCTGATTCTTCTCTTGAGGTGGGCTGTCTGCACGCTCTGCAGCCTGCCAGCACTTGGGAGGGGCCAGCAGTTGGGAGGGGGCGCATGTGCAGTGTTTGCTGGAGTTACATGAATACTCACTTGAGGCGTTCTTCCCTTACCAGCCAAATGTTCTTAGTGGCACGGTGAGAAAGGCGGGGACTGAGGGGTAGGGGCGGAAACCCAATAGATTCGCCCAGCATGTACCACCCATATTTCCAGTGTCGCGTTGGAGTAGCAGGGGAGGCTCTTTGGTTTGTGCCCAGCCCGCCCCCAACCAGGCCGGGTCCTCAGCGCGCTGAGACACTAGCAAGCTCATTTCCCACATCCCTGTGACTGCACCTCCAACCAATCAGCAGCAAGCACCAACTACCTAGCCGCTCCCACCACTTTCCCCTAAAACCCTGGCCTCCAAATTCTCAGAGAGATTGATTTGAGTTATGACTCTCTATCACGTGGTGTTGCTGGCCTCATGTCTATTAAAGTCTGTCTTTATTTTAATGCCATAGTCTGGTTTTATTTGTGCAGAGCGCAGGAAGAATCCATTGGAGGGTTTAAAAACGAGACAAGAAATGGAAATCTACAATCAAAATAACAATGAATCTAAAATGAAATATAAAATTTTGTGGGCTTAAGCATATTGGACAGCCTCTCTGAAGATTATTTTTCTGGGAAAATAAAAAATACATGCTCTATAATAATCTTTTTATTGTTCGTAAGTTCAAAGGAGGCACCATGCATACAAATACATTCTCTCTCTCTTGCTCAGTCTCTCTCGCTTTCTCTCTATCTCTCTCTCTCTGGAGAGAGATACATACTTCATTCGTGTATATATATATATATAGAGAGAGAATATAATCACAATTCAGAGGACATAGCATATTTTATATACATATATAGACATACACACACATATATACATATATAAATGTATGTGACAGATTTAGAATTATGTGCTCTGAATTGTAGTTCCAAAAATGTAATTATGACAAAATTACCCTAACCAAGAAGAAAGAGCTCATGGGCTTAAAATTTTGTGACTGAGCAGTCCTGGTTTTCTTTGTGACAAAAGGCTAAGCCCCAAAACTAAACCAACTGCATTGAAAATATTGACTTTGAGCCAAAGTGTTAACAAACAGAAAAGTACAAATTATCTCAAGCATTATACACACACACACACACACACACTCACACACATATATCAAGGCAAGTGAAGGATGCTTTATTTTAGATAAACTAAATATACCATTGTGGGTAACTCACAGGGTAAACAATTTTATACCCATTTTGATCTATCATTTAAAATATCATTTGCCTTGGAGAATACTACAGTCCTAAGCAAATTTTTAAAAAGATTACTTCTTATTAAAATTGTAATAACCTGCCAATAATCTAATCTAGTTTAGGGTTTTTTTTTTTTTATTATTATTATTTCCCCTAAGAGAAAGGATTAACTTAATTTTTCTTTTATATGCAATCTATCCTCTTCTTTCCACTGTACTTTGGCTGTTTTAGGATCTGCTATTTAATTTTTATTATATGCCTAAAAGACAGAAAACCGTAAAAAAATTAAAGCTGATATACTGATGTGTAATGATGGATATGAAGTTTTCCACAAATTTGCATATAATAAGTGAGGATGTGCCTGAAAACACGGGTAAATTAATCCGTGTCCAGCAGGAAGCAGACTCCATGATGAGGTTAGATATACAGGCGATTCATTAAGCGAAAAGTCTAGCCCATGGAGGAGCCTCAGGAGGAAGCCTGAGGAGGATAGGAGGCTCTTCAGGCAGTGATAAGTGTCTGTCTCTTAAGAAGAAGAAAGCGAAAAGGGAAGATCTTAGAATGTTGTGCAGTTCTTTTGTTTTTGAGACGGAGTCTCACTCTGTCACCCAGGCTGGAGTACAATGGCATGATCTCAGCTCGCTGCAACCTCCGCCTTGCAGGTTCAAGTGATTCTCCTGCCTCAGCCTCTCAAGTAGCTGGGATTACAGGCGCCCGCCACCTCGCCCAGCTAACTCTCCCTCTCCCGGCTCTTTTTTTGTCTTTTTTAGTAGAGACAGGGTTTCACCAGTTTGGCCAGGCTGGTCTTGAACTCCTGATCTCAGGTGATCCACCCACCTCGGCCTCCCAAAGTGCTGGGATTACAGGCGTGAGCCACCACGCCCGGCCTGTTGTGCAGTTCTAAAAGAGTTTGGGTGGGGCTCACAGATAGTCCCTGTGCCGAAGTCGCAGGATAGAAAAGTCTGATGGCTTTCGTGGAGAGCCTTCATTCGTATCCCTATTCCGTTTAGGCATTGGTTGGAAACAGCTAAGTGAAAACTGTAGCTTCAGTGTGAACTTGGTGAGCGATTTCAGAGTGCAGCAGCTGAAATGAATTTCATAGAAACTTCCTCCTCTTCCCTTTGCTGAAGGAGATCTGAAGAGGGCGTTTTTACAGCCAGGTCCTCCAAGGCTCCCATAGGTTTCTCTCGCTGAGGAAACACTTAGGAGCGGTTAATGGGACAAGCTTCAGACCCATTGCTGCACATGATATTAGTACCAAAACTGGTAATAATCAACTCCTTGTTTACACTATCTATGCTAAAATCCCCTTTCCTCCTTTGGCTCCATGGCTTACTTGGCATGACAACACATATTTCCTGGGTGCTTTGAACTAAGAGAGAGGGTTATGATAACTAAGGGTTCAAATATACTGTGGAATGGGAAGGATAAAGTGCCAACATTTATTTCTCACAGATACAGAGGTTAGAAGCCTGACATCTGGGAGCCGGCATGGTTGGGCCCTTGGCGAGACCCCTTTCTCTGACTGGAAGCTGCCTTCTGGCTGTGTCCTACATGCCAGAGACAGAGATCATCCGTCCTGGGTCTCTACCTATAAGAGCACTACTCCCATTTATGAGGAATCTAGTCTCATGACCTAATTACCCCTCAGTTGGCCCCACCTCTGAATATCATCACATTGGGAACTGGGAAGAGACACACAACATATGAATCTTGGAGAGACACAAACATATATTCCATAGCACCTTCCTAGGCCAGGTTTGCTGCATGGCTTTATTTGCAGTTACGATGTGGCAAGAAAGTATGCAGGCACCTCAAAGGCTTCACCTGTGTTGCACATATATTCCTTGATGCCTCCATTGGATAAAACCAGCCCAACGTTCTCTTGCTGCTCAGTGTTGCTAAGTACCACTAATAGTATGGTGACGATGCTTCTCACCTACTGGTCCCTAGGTACAAGGAATCCAAAGTGTCATGGCAGCAACTACAACTTGTAGTTGTAGTTCCATACAAGGGAAAATCTATCCTGTCCCCCGAGAAGCATGCACCACTTTTGGGAACTGGAACTTCTAGCCCTGCAGACTCAAGTCATGAAGCTGGAAAGTACAGTTTCCAGGCGTGTCTTTGGGAGTGAAGGTGAATAAGATCACACTTGTTTTCACTCATTGATTCTAATGTATTCTGTCTTTTGAGGGCACAGAATTATATAGAGGCCTATGATTTAGTATATATAGTACATTCTGAGGGATGTGATGCCACCCTTTTCCAGTGTTGCCTCCAAGATGCCACTCTAGCTATGCCTTTAGGAAGCTGTTTCAACATTCAGTAAGGGTGCTGTGGTGATTTTCCCACTGGATCTGGCCACAAATTTTATGTAGCATCTATTTTTATCTCAGATACTTACAAAAACCAAAGGATCTGTCAGTTCATATGGCCCAGGTACCAGAGTCTAGACCTGCTGGAGAGCCCTCTTCTCCAGATCCACTCAAAGGTAGCAAGTTTCCATGTCACTTGGTATATAGAATGAAAAGGAACTGGCTCCTAGAAGTGGAATATGATTCCTCCAAAACTCATAAAAGGGAACGATGCTTGCTTATTTGTTTGGGGGCATGCAAAGTGTTCCCATCATTTGTTTATTTATTTATTTATTTTTTTACTTTGGAGGGAATATCCCCAAGCACAGGACACTTAAAAATATCATCAATTTCTGAGTAAACAGGCTTCTGAATCTTCCTCGTGTAATCGCCTGCCCTCTGGAATGCATATCTTACCAAAGTTACCTGAATGTTTGCCACCTATTTCTTGTCCTTCTCAATACAAATAAATTCACTGATGAAATAAATCAGTGTAATGGCATTTGGGGTGTCCTAGTAATCCAGATGTCCTCAGACTATTTCATAAAACGGGAGCAAAGTGAACATAGTCCTGAGTTAAAACTAGATAAAGACTGTTGTCTGCCCCACATGAACGAAATCCCTATGATCCTTTCTGATCCTCTTTTGTAACTGAAGTTGAAAACATGTTTAACAAATTTATGGGCACCTATTATGCACCTGTTACCTCCTGATTAATCTGCTCTAGCACCATTTCCACATTTACCGGCATCTGTGATTGGCACCATTACTTAGCTGAGCCTGCAGTTATCAACAGGCATTCTCTGAAGTCCAGCCAGTATCAGCAGAGGCCACCCAGGCAAATTAAGTGGAGGTATGTCGGGGACCAGCACTTCTATATCCTTTAATTCATCAATGGCAGAACTGATTTTGCTGTTCCCACTCTCTTGAGTGCGAATATGGTTTTAGATTTACTATTGTAGTTGGGGAGGAGGGATAATTTCTAAAACTCTTGCTTTTAACTACCTCAGTGTGATAGCTCTTACACTCATGCCTGGGACCCAATGTAGGTAGTTATTCTTAGCATATCAATTCAAATTACACACTCAAAGCCTGGGAAAATGGCCAGTGGGCATGGCCAAGGTCCATGTATCCATTTAGTATATTATGAACCACACTTTATTTAGAACCTCATGTATTATGTGGTATGCTTAAGCTCCCACTCTAATGGAGAAATATAAAGATGCTTTGAGTCTCCGGGTATGACTGTGTGCCCAAAAACCCTTAACATGTCTGAGTATTCCTTTCTCCATAGTGTGTAGTCATCAGAGTAAATGATCATAGTTCCCTTTGTAAAAGGACATATGGCAAGGTCCTTCTTCCTATGGACGTAACTACTCTTCAATCAAAGGATTCTAGAACAGAAAACGTGCTTCGTTCTGGAAACTTAGCCAGAGATTTTGATTTATCTTAATTGTGGTGGCCTCTCTGTATCTTGCATTTGTGTATGTATGTATGTATGTGATAATAAAGGTTAAGCAGCAATTTTATTGACTGTGCATCTAGTTTGACCGTAGTAATGCCATCTTCTCAGGCCCCTGTGGATCAAACTCTGTTAGCTGCTCTTTTGTAACGGAAGTTGAACAAATTAACAAATTTAATTTAACAAATCCATGGGCACCTACCTATCTTGCTGAATTTCAAGGAAATTGTGGCTTTTTGGTTTGTGGAGGATAAAGGCTGCCTCCTGGCCTCTATTACTTTGAGAGTCCACTATTTCCATGGGTATTAAGAATTCTAGCTCTGTGACTCCCCTCTCCTACAATTAGCCGTAGCCTGAAGAGAAGAGTCATCATTGAACTTCTGGTGCCTCACTCAGCATGTTTCTAATGACCTTGGTGAACGGTGTACCTTCTGCACTTACTGGTCACCAGTGACATTGATTATGCCATTCTAGCATGCCCCTTCCTTCAGTCTCTTTGCTTCATCCTCTACCACCTGTGAGGGCAACACAAATATTTCCACTTTACTGAGCACCAGACATTATTTTTTTTCTGGATTGCTAGGATCTAATCCAGCAGCAAATTTACCCCATTCTTTTTGTCCCTTACCAGGGAGTTAAATCCCATGTCCTGAGAAAATGTTCCCCAAGTTAATTAATTCTTGCTTATTTATAGTTACATTCTATCCTTCTGAATCAAATACTCTAAAAATATAATCCCTGGAATATTTCTGTAGCTCCTACTGGATCTGTCTAATTAATTATTAAACCAGTTTAGTGTTTATTTTTTTCCCTTCAGTCAGCCCTAGCTCATTTTCAGCAGGGTGGTGATGCAACTTATCTCTAGTTATTGATCCGGCATCCAAGGCAGGAGATGGAGGTAGCTCCCATGTGCAATACTATTGCCTTATATGGGAGGTCCTCTGTAGCTGTTAGATCCTCAGGGTACTGCTCAGCTGTGTCCCGGGGTAAAGTCCTCCTTGTAAATAAAGCTTATTGTAAATAAATAGAATTATAATTTGCAACATGTTTGTATGAACAAAATATTAGTTCATTTTTTAGTATGCATTTTTGGTTACTCTTTTTTTTTTTTTTTTTTTTTTTGAGACAGAGTCTCGCTCTGTCGCCCAGGCTGGAGTGCAGTGGCCGGATCTCGGCTCACTGCAAGCTCCGCCTCCCGGGTTGACGCCATTCTCCTGCCTCAGCCTCCGGAGTATTGGTTACTCTTTTATTCCAGTGATTTGTGTTACTATTCTCATCATACAAATTTAGCAAAAACAAGTTTAGCCACCATGAAAATCAACACTTGGCTCCAGATTATGTAATTTGGGGTTACTAATATATCCTTGGCTCTAGATTATGTAATTTGGGATTACCAATATATGAAGTGATCCCAAGAGTCAGACCTTTTATTTTTATCTGAGTTCTCCCCCAACGCTAGTTTTTTGTTGTTGTTTTCTAAACAAATTTTGACAGGAAAAAGAAACTGGAAAATATATATAGGTTTAATTTTGGAAAACATGTGCTCATCTAAAATATTTTTTATTGAATGCAGTGTCTGCCATATGTAATCATGGTCCATTGTGCAAATATAAAGGTTAGAGGCACCAGTTTTGCTTTAAGATGATCCAGATAATTAACAATAACACACCAACTACATTCCATTGAAAGACAAAGCCAATTTCAAATTTTGTACTTTTGCCATCATGTTGTTTTTATCATTGGATGATAGTGGTATGTAATACATGTTATTGAGACCGCCAGGTAGGAGGGGATTCCTGGAGAAACTCCAACCAGCCTGCCCATTTGGGTGGAGCCTCAGGAAGTTCATGCCATTTGCAGCAGGGAGGAGCCTGGCCCCTCCTCTTCCTGTGTAGACCTAGGATTCCAACAGCGTGCAGGAAGTGCTCTAGCAGAGACTCTGGCCTTGCAAGAGTCCCTGTTTCCTCCCTTTCTTCGTTTTTACCCAATAAAACCCTGTCTTAATCACCATTTAATTGTCTGTGAGCCTGAATTTTCATGGACATGGGACAAAGAACCTCGTTTTTAGCTGAAATAAGGAAAAGTCCTGCAACATTATTTCCAAACTAGTGAAATAATTCTCAAAGACTTATGTGGCAGAATGGATTGTATGAGGTTGGTACAAAAGTAATCACAGTTTTTGCCATTACTTTCAATGCCAATAATAAAGGTATCATTAATAATAATAAAGATAATAACAGTTGTCAGAGTCATGAAATTTTTAAAAGATTTATGGTATCATTTGGAAAACAAATTTAGGGTTCATATATGGTTGACAAAACCTTTAGCTAATACTAAACCAAAACTTCCTACATAAGTTACATTGTAAGCATAAACAACGAAAAAGCTAATTCATATTAACTCATGATAGTGTTAACATTTTTTTCTGAAGTGCATTCTTTTTAAAATTTTCTTTGATTGCAAACTCAAACTGTTTATGTTTTGCTGTGATTTTAATAAAAATATTGTTTATATAGTAGAAATACACTTTTTAAAAATTAAAAGTTCTTGGGGGAAATGACCCAGGAACAATTATCTAGAACAAATATGGTTAGCATGAAAGCATTTAAAATTATATCAGGATGCCTATTTTGTTTGTTAATAATTTCATATGTGTCTTAATGGAAATTAGACAAAATATAATTACCACATCAAACTATCATAGATATTACTTATATTTTTAAGTAAAAAAAATGCTTAAACATTTGAGAATCCATAAAAACATATAATTATACAACCATGAGTTAGCAAAAATTTACCAATCATAAAAAAGTGTACAATGGTACAGTTATAAAATATATGAAACACTTTTTAAAAATATGTACTAATGTAAAAAATATGATTAACCTATGATTCAGAAGTCCTCTTTCAGGTTACATATCTTCCTCCAAAAAAACTTATTGCTTACAAAAATGTTATCAGCAGTCTTATTCACGATAGTCAAAAACTCAAAACAACTCAAATGTGATATGCACACAATGGGATGCAACACAACAATGAAAAATAAGCTACTACTACTAATAAGAACATGGATGACTTTCACAGACGTATTGTTGAACAAAAGAAGGCAGACACAAAATAGCACATACTGAATAATTCCATTTACATAAAGTTCAAAAGCAGAAAAGGCAAAGCTATGTCAGAAGTCTGAGAGTGTTAAAGGGTATGAACTCAGTGGGGAAACAAGCAAGCCTACTGGGGCCTGGAAACCTATCCTTTGATCTGAGTGGTAGTTGCACAGGTCCGTGCATACTTAAAAATTCATTGATCTGTACAGTTAAGATTTGGGTACTTCTACTGCATAAAGTTACTTCAATAAAAGAAAATAAACATAAACCTATGGTAATAATAATGATAATGATAATATTACATACAGTTGGTCAATTTGGGAAAAATGCAAAATTTCAACTTAATTTCTCATTTTATGAATAGTAAAACTAAGACTCTAAGAAGTTTATTGACTTGCCTAAATGGATACCATAAGCTAGGGAAAAAATTCAGACTAAAAAAGTCGCTTTACTCTCTCTTCCTCTGATATGGTTGCCATGTTAGGAGTTTTCTCTGTCATTTTGCACCATCTATGTAGGCGTAGAGGAAACAGCAATATAGGGAGTCACATAAGAGCCTGGTTTTTGGTATTGGTTGCAGAGAGAAGGATGGCAAATGTTAAATTTTGTGTCTTACATCACTGAACAAGAACAACAAAGCACAATAGGTCTGCATTTAAATTGCTGAGGTTGTCTATCTGAAAAGGTGATGAATTGCAAATATGTTAAAGAAAAGAAGTATTTCAGAGTGGATAAAAATGTGGAAGCCCTGAAATATGTCCTCTGAAATTAATTAATTGCTTTTCTGTTGCAATGTTATCCTTGGCTGAATGGGCTTCTGTTTCAACCCTACTTTCCTTGGATTTGCATCAGTGTTGTTTTAACTGTTCTGCTCTAAAAATCCAGATTTGCCATTTTATAAGAGCAAGCTCCTATTTAAACATAATTAGTGAATGTGCTAGAAACAGCCTCAAGCAGTAAAAGTCCAGCATGTCATAAATGTCCAGCATCAAAGAAATTCTACAAGGCAGTTACTCTGATGTGAGAGCTAATAGGAAGGAAATTGGCTAACAGAAATAATTTTGGTGACCTCGAAAGACAAGGGAAGAATGTAGAAAAATATTTAGCATACTGCATTTACTTTATTTTCACATGTAACAGAAGGACTGTGAACCCTTAGAAGCACTAAGATTACTTCGTAGTTAATATACCACTTCAATGATATATTTCTCTTTTGAAATCGTATTTTGTCACTACTGTACAACCTGCTTCCCTAAGATAATCAATTAAGTTGGCAATGACAACAAATATTAAACTTGGAGGTTTTCTTCATACTGACTTTTTTCTAAAGTCTGAGAAATCTTAAATGATTTTCATTTAATTTTAGATGTAACAAAACATACAGGTGTGAATTAATAACATGATTCATTAAAAGATCCTTTTTGTTTCCTCACATTGGAATGAAAAGTTTTTCACAATTTGACTTGCAAAACAAAGAGCAACACAGATTTTATGATTTGGTAGAGATGGTATGGACACCCAAAAAGCTTTTCTGAGCAGAAGAGATAGCTTGCATTGTGTTGCCTTTTTCCAAGGCTAAGTATCCCATTGGAAATACTCCCTCTTGGACTAATTAATCCCTTTCTTAAAGCTGTTCAAATCCACACCAATGCACTTGTCACTTTCCAGTTGCCATGTATAGGAAAAAGAAAGACCGAATTCTGAATTATGTAGGTCTCTACTACAGGGACTTTTTAACATGCTAAACTTCATTATAATATCAAGGCAGGCATCTTGTCAAACACTGGATCTATCATATATATCTATATTATTAAAACTTTGATTAATAGGAACACAGATCTAAAAGCCTCAATTAACTAACTTTTTCCTGTGTTCCACATTTAAGAGATAAAGAGAATTTCTTAAAGAAAAAAAAAAAAAAACACCAAAAAGATAACTTCAGGAATTTATTACAGAATTTTAACTTTCAGCCTCTTTTTCAAACAATTTAGCTCTTCTATTTGCGAGATTCTTTACATATTTGGTATTATAGAAGATAAAGGGAATTCAAAATCCCTGCCTTCAAAGTATTCAGGTCCAACGGGAGAAACAGATGTGTATAAGTTACAGAATTAATGTCAAGAAAGATTAATCCATTCTACCTGGAAAAGAGGCAAAAAGTATTAAGAAAGGCTGAAGGAGACAGCCACTTTTCCTAATATGCCTGATCTCTTCTATAATTACATTATTTTAAAGTGATGCTGAAACTCTCAATGATGATAAATCATCAAAAAATAAATAATGGTCACTTTGCACTAGGGAAGAAAGGTATAATCAAATATAATTATGCACAATTAATAAATATCATAGGTATGGAGATTAGCACTCATAAAACAAAGAAAAGTGATAAACCACAACCTTTAGTTTTATATACCTACTAAAGATTTTCTTTCATATAATCAATACATTACTTTTTATTTATTCCATCCTCACATTATACAAACATGACTTGTGGGACATAATAATAAATCAACAAATCATCAAATAATAATTTATTTTTTACTACCTTTTTAAATGTGTTCTCTGGGGCAGATCTTCCCATGTTACTGAATGAAATTAAAGGTTAATCTGGTGTGGGTTTTTTGTTGTCATGTTGTTTTACTTTTGGGTAATTGAAAGTTCCTTGGGTAGTAAGTAATATGTAGCACAATACGGATTCATAATAAAATTAAAAACTGTATTGCAAGTTCTACTGTGAAAGGGATAGGATAATCTCTTTTCTATCCCCAATTTTATTTCTTCCTTTCCTTCTTTATTTTGGTATCTGCCACTTCTGACTCCAAAGAATAGGGATGGGGTTGAAGATGAGGAAAATAGAAAAGAAAAAGAGTTAAGAGAGTAGAAAAATAATGACTTACTAGTACTGAAAGATTATTTTCTCTGGTTTAGGAAATTTTTATTGCTGACACTTCCTTTTGTAAGAGTTAAAGAAAGAAGAAAAACATGAAAAGCAGCTCAACAGTCAAAGACAGATTTATTTTGGAGAATAAACCTGAGAGGGGCTTCTGGCCAATTTTGGTCAGGAGCCTTCCCTCTTGCAGATTAAGGGTATTTATTGGTTTAAGGAGGGAGAGCTTATCACATGCTCAGAATGTTTCTGTGTGTAGGAGAGTTTGATTGTAGAGTTGGAATATCTCCGGTCAGAGGGGAGGTTATCTCAGGGCTGGCATGTTTCTGGTGGGAGAGGAGGTTATCTCAGGTTGGTATGTTTCTAGTAAGGGGTGGTTTATCTCAGGGTTGGAATGTTTCTGGTCAGAGGTGTCACTTCTGGCTTATGGTCATGCTGACATTAGCTATTAGGCTTAAGTATTGGGGCTGGATTTAGTAGGTTTTTAGTCAAGGGGAACTTAAAATGGCAGTATTTGTCCAAAATGGTGGAGCTCCTGCTCTGTCACCTTTCATGGGGCTATTTTGATTTCCTTGGAAATCCACTGATATGCTGGATCACAGGACATTTTCTCTCTCCATTCCCTTACAGGAATTGAGGACCTCTCTATCCTGGATGATCCTTTACGTGATCACTAGCCCTGAAACACCCAGACGTCCCTCTTCCTTATTTATGTTTCACTATGGAAGATAAACATAACTAACAACCAAACAGTCATGATCTTTATTTATAGTGTAGAGTCATTTCCTCAAAGTGGCACCTTAGTAAGGGGCTGTATTTTGAAGAATTTTCCTTAGATCTATGCAAGGATTTGGACTGTGAAAAGATCCAATGTACATCCTTGCAGATCAAACTGGGTTAGAAGGTCTAAATTATCAGTATCAAGAAGAGTAGGGAAGAATTTCAGTCACCAAGAGTAGTCATACTATAGAAGGACCTTGAGCCCCTAAATGACTACAAGGAAGAAAGCCCTCTTCCTACTTGCTTAGACTTTATATGAGCAAGAAATAAAATTTTATCTTATTAAGCCTCTGAACATGTGGGGATTATGTCTTTACAGCAAGAGCCCAGTGTTGCTTTAACTAAAACATTCCTCTGTGAAGCTCTCAAGTACAGCATCTGAATATCCATATACCTTGTATATGTTGATCACAAAGTTTGAGCACACAGGCTGCCCATGTCAGTCACTTCCCCTTTGCTCTGCTTTCAAAGCAGCTACCAGCTGTGTTTTGCTTTTCCTATTTTCCAATGTGTGAGTATGAGATCTCACCTATTGTCACTGTGATCCCCAAATTTAGTGACATAAATAATATTTTTCCAGGTGGTCTCCCAAAACCTCTTTCATCTGAACCTCTAGTCCCTGTGAGAGGGTCCTAAGAGTCACAAAATTTCTTTTGCAAGTCTTTGGCAGAAGTCTTAAAACTTACTTCAAAATTGCAGTGCTTATTTCCTATGGGCTTTAAGCAAAACTCATTGCAACTTTTTTATATCCATAGAGTACTTTGAAATAGTCCAAGCATTTTCACAATTACTTTTTCTATCTGATATTACAATATCAGGCACACCTCAAGCCAAAAAAACAAACAAACAAAAAACCAAAAACAAACAAACAACAAAGAGCAGCTACTGAAAACAAGTTGGGGAAACCAGAAACCATTTATCCAAAGTTTTTTGAGCCTCTTCCAGTCATACTTTCTCAGAATTATTATAAAATGAGGATGGAGAGTTTCGATTGTTTAAAAAGAAGAGGTCACAAATCTTTGGGACAATGAAACTATATTTTCTTATCTTAGAAAATAGTGAGTGTTACAATTAGAATAGTTGTGAGAAATAAAAAAGAAAAAAAAACTAGGAGGAGAAGATTTTAATATCGCATAATGAAGTAACATTTAAAAGGTACTTATTACATTTTATAGTATGCTATCGGTATACTCTTCTTTAATTTATACTGTATAATTTCTTTTTGTTTGGTGTACGAGGTAAAGGGAACTCTTCTCAATAATTTGTGTCCTGTAATTAATTTAAGTAGCGCAGGATGAAGAGAGGTCAACTTTAGGAGAAAAAAAATGTGACATAGAGTGTGAGGAATCCTAGCAGGAGAAGATATAGGTCTTCTTAATTGTGTTGAAGTTTCATCCTTGAGGCATCATCGACTAACCTGGCAAGTCAAAACCCACAGCATTAAGTTCAAGGACACACAAGCAATGAATTGCAGAATGCCAGGCTCCTGGTAATCCAGGAAATGGTCTCTTCTAACCCCTCTGCATCCTCTCATTTAGTTTGGTTTCTAAATGAGGACACAAACACCTGTTCCAGCAGCAGGTGGTATTTGTTTATTATAGCTTTACCTGCTGGGTTTTAATAAGTCTGCAGCTGTAGGAACCCGCTTAAGTAACAGTTTATAGCACCAGATTTTTACAGAGTGGTATTTTCCATGAAGAAGCAAAGTTTTATATAACACTTTCATCATGCACAAAACAGCATATAAGCAGCTTTTATTTCTCCATCTCTCTTTCCCTAACATTTAGGACTACTAATTAGTGAATCATTTCACATGCAGAGTTGGAAAGCTAAGCACTTATTCTTCTGCCTTGAGGGAGACTCCGTGTTCTGTGCTCTCATTACAAAATCTTCATTTCTTAGAGAAAGAGCAACCAACCTCTCTCTGCTTGTGCTACTTCTCTTTTGTATGCCTCAGAAGGATTGTTAAGGCGACTTCCATCTTAGAAGGGAAGACAAAAATAAAATCAAAACAATTAATAGGATAAGAGAGCTCTCCATGTAGATGAGAGTGAATCTCTGTACTCAAACTACGTAACAACGCTTTAATAAACTCTCAGTGAGAATTTGAGAATGACTTAAATACCATGAGGAAAGAAAAAAATGTTGAAAGAAGTGAATTATCTTCTTGATAATACTGAGAATTTCTTTAAATGTAGTTCTTCCTTTAATTCTTAAAGAAAACACATGTGCTTTTTTACTGGTTTTAGAAGATCATTCAATTAAATCTGTGTAACATTTATAAAATTGATGAATAAAACAATAAAATCTATTAGTCCTTCTGAACTTCTTCAGGACAGTAACCCTTTTACTCATTTTAATCTCCAGTGCTTAGCTGAGATGTTACCCAAAATAGAACTCTAAAATATTTGAGAAATGAGTAGATGAGTGAGCGATGCTCCTCTCAAATATCCACAGGACTCTATCTCTCTTGCTTAAGTCTTTGCTCAGATGTCATTTGTGTACAGAGACCTTTCTCACCTGCAGTAATTATTATCCAAGTCATTATTTTACTTTATTTTTCTTTTTACTCTTTATCCCAACCAGATATTTTATATATTTGCTCGTTTGTTTATTGCTTATTGTTTATCTCCACCTATTTATCATCGACTTTATCAAGGCAGAGATCTAATAATTGTTTTCACTAGTTAACCACTAGGTCTAGAGGACTTCATGTGTCAAGGACATTGTATGTGATCAATCATTACATGTTGAATACAAAAATGAATGAATAAGTTAATGATTCAGTGAGTGAATAAGTAAGTGAATGAGTGAGTGAACAGTCTTAATTCTGAAAATGGTATCAGAAGCCCTTCTGTTGTTGGGGCTCAGAAACTAATACTCCAAAATATGGTGTTTCGGCATGCTGACAGCTGTGAATTAAAAAAAAAAAAAAAAATTGAAAGGACTCAGAAGTAAGCTTCAGGACCAAGGTCTCTCTCTAACCGTTCCCCACCCTCTGTCTCTCTGATCATCTTACTTTTCTGAAACATGGGAAGGAACTCTTTCTGAAATGTATTTATCTGATTAGGGAAGCTTCTTTATAAGACAAATGAAATTGTCTTAAGATCCATTTCTAGGAATCTCATCACATAACCAGGAAAGATTAGCCACCAGGAAAAAAGAAAAGTCTGGAGCCCTCATCCTGCCCAGGTGGCCTTTTCACCTATTCTTCTGAGGACAGCTCTGAGAGAGACTTACCTGGGAGACTTTATCTGCATAAGTCAACTTTTTTATACAATGAAGTTCTACCTTCACCTTCCCACCACCTCCCCAAGAGCATAGAAGAATATTGTCCCAAGCCATTGTTCTTTGGGATCATTCATTTCCCCCGAAAATAATTTACTTCTATGCCCCTTGCCTTTCTTTCCCCTTGAAGAAGAGTATGTAAGCACTGGGGCTTCATTGTATAATTGAGTGATCATTCTCCTGCAATTCCTCCATGCTTATGCATAAAAATTTATTTAGCATGCATAAGCATGAGGGAATAACAAAAGTGAAACAGAAGCAAAATTTTCAGAAAGCAAATCACCATACTTTTTAACATTGCTTGTAAACAACAGAGAAGAGATAACTGTAGGTTTAACTCTGTAGAGTTAGAAGAGTTTTACTGAACCAAGCTTCCACCTAGAGATTCAGAAAACTAATTTTGCATTAAAGTGCATAAAAAGATAAGTTTGCAACATAAAATAGTCAAGATCACATTCATTGGAAAAATTGTATACAAAAAATGAGAGTATGGATTGAAACGTCTTTACATACAATGAAACCATACCCAAAGACATGTCCACAAAAGAGAAAAAAAAGTGTAACATAATATTTCAAAATCATTAAAAGATATTGAAAATGTTATATAAACAAGGGCCGGGCGCAATGGTTTACGCCTGTCATCATTTGGGAGACTGGGGCAGGTGATCACTTGAGGTCAGGAGTTTGAGACCAGCCTGGCAAAGATGGTGAAACCCCATCTGTACCGAAAATACAGAAAATTAGCTAGGCGTGGTGGCACATGCATGTAATCCCAGTTATTCAGGAGGCTGAGACAGGAGAATCGCTTGAGCCTGGGAGGTGGAGGTTTCTATAAGCCAATATCATGCCATTGCACTCCAGCCTGGGCAACAGAGTGAGACTTCATCTCAAAAGGAAGAGAAAAGATATAAACAAGAAAAGATAGAAAATATTCAATTATAAAACAAATTATGAAAACAAAGAAAAAATAATTTGTTATGCAGTATAACCGAAAAGAAACACATTTTTTAAAAAATGAAATAATGCCTTGAAAGAAATAGCAAATAAGAGAAAAATAAACTTAAACTCAAAACAAAGAGAGAGTAAAACAAAACTAAACTAGAATGCAATATAACTGTTAAGTAAATTTTAAAAAATAGTTGAAATTATATACTGAATTGGCATTCTGCATGCCTGTAAATACCTACTCAGCAAAACTAGTCCAGATATATTTTTTTTCAAATTATTGATATTTTTAGAAAAAAAATTGTTGCATCTGAACAGAAAGAGCAAGAACTTGCAAGAAAAGAAAATTAGATAATCCTAAGACTTGTTAAGGGTAATATTTGCCACAAAGAAAATGGCAGATTATATTTAAATTGTTCAAAGGTAGAAAATGTCCATGGAATTTATATTAAGCAAAAGTATTATTCAAAGATAATGTGTGCATATAAGCAGTTATCCATATATAAGCACTTGAACAATATTATTTCCATGTGCCATTCCTGAGAAATACACTAGAGAAAGACCTTCAGATCAATAAACGAGTAGAGATTAAGAGAATCACAAAATGAACATTAAGATTATGTAGTAAATTCTAGAACCAAAGACCAAATAAAAATTAAAATATAATAAATAACATCAATATCCTGTCATTACGTGTGTCAGACCTTAAAAAGTGGAGGTGAAGATTGTGAACAACAACTGAAAAAAATTTACTATTTGTAGCAATTATATGGTTTATTTTAAGAATGTTAGTACTGTGAATATGTTATTCTGGACCATTGTTTGCAATTCGCAACTGAAAATATGTAATTGTGTGGTGTGTTAGTTCTCTCATCCTCTGTGTCCTGTAAAACCAGGATTCACTCTGTGTAAGAAAGAAAAAGTAGAGATAAGGTAAGAGAATGTTCTGAGTACAACCTTATAGCCCTGCATTTGAATGAAAAGTATTAAAGTTGAGTCACTTTTTGTTATTAGAATTGAGTCACTCTATTTTTTAAAAAAGCATGTATTAAATTCCTAAAGAACTCAGCAATCAATTAAAACACATGAAATGAAACACATAAAATATATTTAAATTTATGAGTTTAATGCATTTTTATATGTACACATACAAACAATAATATTTATTACCTTTGGGAGATAATAAGAAGTACTTTTTAATCTTAAAAACTGGTAAATTAAGAGAAATAGCCAAGCATTTATTTCATATTTTCTATATTAATTTTATAGCTAATTGAATTTTTGCAAGTGAATATGCAATGAGGGAAAGTTTCTTTTCATAAAAGTATTATAGCAAAAAAAATTAAAAGAAATTAATAGAATTTGACTAGCAATAATTTCCCACTTTGAATGTATTATTTTGTCTCAGCATTGAACAGTAACAGGTAACACGATAATGAAAAGAGAAATCCTAGACATTATGTGCCTCCTGATAAAAACAAATCAACAAAACAAAAGTCTAGTTCTCTCAAGTTAATTGAAAATTACACATGAGATTGGACAATTCTCATTTTTCTCAGGAAAAAAAATGTCACCATCCACCTATTTCTTCAAATAAAATGTCTAGGATTATCCTACATTTCCTTCTTTCCTTTTCTTACTTGTCTTACATCTGCTCCATTAGCCAGCTCCGTGAGGGCAAAGACATGTCTGTCTTGTCACTAATATATCCCTACGGGGTGCATTGACTCTCACAGACCAGGTTTTGGGGAAAAAATATCAATATAAATAAATAAATAATTATATACATATACATATATATATATGAATGAGTAAATAGGTAAAAATACATCAGTCAGTCAAGTAATAAGTTTCTTCCTAAAGTAATTATTTCCAGAGTAGCATTATAGATTTGTAGTTAACAGCCTAGGTTCTATTGAGTTCAAATCTACCCTTTACTA
Source organism: Papio anubis (assembly GCF_008728515.1). Lineage (NCBI taxonomy): Eukaryota > Metazoa > Chordata > Mammalia > Primates > Cercopithecidae > Papio > Papio anubis. The sequence continues at coordinate 157,940,833 of NC_044978.1, read as the reverse complement.
TTTATAAATTCCTTGATGAAGTTCTTTGTGTATTATTCTTCTCATTTACAAAATGGCTATAATAAGGCCACTTACCTCATGTGTAGTTTGAAAACTTAAATGAGTTAATATGTGTAAAGTATTTAGAATGGTGTTTTGGCACATAGTGCAAACCAAATTCAACTTAAAAACACACTACCTATACTCACATTACACACAGACTTCCACTTATTAACATGATTTTAGTTAAGTATTTTTGAATTCATAATCCTGTTAAATGTGCTGATTTTTATTTAAGTTTCCCTTGTTTCTGCTTCCTTTAGTACAGTTTCACATTATTTACGGATGTTTGCTTTTTTTCTGAGCAAAACCAAGATCAATGGTACAATATGCTGAATACATTCTGTCTTCAACATCTTCCTCCTGATATTGAGAGTGCACAGTGATGCTGATTCCTTTATCCATGAAAGAGAGGGGAAGTGTCTCATGTCTGGATCAGGGAGATGACAATAGTATAAATAGGAAAAATGAGAGTTTAATGAAATAAGAAATATCATGTGGTTGAGAATCCACGTGGTTACAGAGAGAAAGAAGAACCATGTGAAGGGAGGGAGGAAAGGGGAGAGAAACAGAGGGAGGGGGAGAGAGAGACTGAGAGAGAGAGAGAGAGAGAGAGAGAGAGAAAGAGAGAGAGAGAGAAAGAGATTTTAATCTCTAGGAATAATGATGCTATTCACTGACACAGGTAAACAGATGAAACAGGAAAAAAAATTTCTTAGGACTTAACTGGAGATTTTCTTGAATCCTTTGTCACAATGCTGTCTGAATTTATGATTATCAACCATACTCTTGGGGATGATATAAATAAAGAGTAGTAGAATTCCTGAGTGCAGGTAACATTTGAGATACATGAAAGACAAAGAAAAAAAGGGGGAAGACTTCAGAGAAGATAGCTTCAGAGAGTGGAAGACAGGTTGGAATAACAGGAAAAGAGCCACAAGAAAACATCTTCAGGGGAATAAGGAGTATTATTCCTTATTATTTGACAAAAGGAAGGAAGGATACAGAAAGTCAGCTGCCACTGGGAAGCAGTGCTAGAAAAAGTGAGTACAAGGAGGGAACACAATAGGTCATTTGTAAGATTTGGTGACAAACCAGCAATTTCTATTGGAAGAGTTGTGGCCATGGAAAAGACCTTGTAAGAACATGAGAGGTAGAAAGAGAAAAAAAGTGGGAGCAACTCGTGGGTACAGCTCTTTCCCAAATTATAACAGCAAATTTTTAAGCTTCATGGGAATACAGTTTTTCTGCAGACAGGACTTATTTGGGCTCGGATTGAGGAGACAGGGAGATACTAAAAATTCAAAAGTGAAAGATAATATTTGAATGCAGATCCTAGGATTTGAATAGAGGTTAGTCAGATTGAAGAAGCATTGTGATATCTTAAAAAGGTCACTGGAGTAGGACCCCAGAGACTAGATTCCCCTCTCAGCTCTGGTGCTAATCAGCAGTGTGGACATAGTTCACTTCATCCCTCTAAGCCTCAGTTTCTTTCTTCTGAAATGAATGCCTTGAAATAAATGATGGCTAATTAAGGTTTCTTTCAGCAATAGATGTGAGACATTGGTTGTGTGTTTGTTTGGAACAGTAGTTACAGAAGAAAGGAGGTGATTATAAACAAAAGTCGAAGAGAAGATAATGTGAGGGTTTAAAAATGCTTGGCTTAGTCAATTTACTGAGCCTTTTTTTTTTTTTTTTTTTTTTTTTGAGATGGAGTCTGGCTCTGTCGCCCAGGCTGGAGTGCAGTGGCAGGATCTCCATTCACTGCAAGCTCCGCCTCCCGGGTTTACGCCATTCTCCTGCCTCAGCCTCCCGAGTAGCTGGGACTACAGGCGCCCGCCACCTCGCCCGGCTAGTTTTTTTGTATTTTTTAGTAGAGACGGGGTTTCACCGTGTTCGCCAGGATGGTCTCGATCTCCTGACCTCGTGATCCGTCCGTCTTGGCCTCCCAAAGTGCTGGGATTACAGGCTTGAGCCACCACGCCCGGCCGAGCTCTTGTATTTTGTAAGAGTAAAGCCATTATTGTATTTTGGAGTTCAGCAAAGCAAACCAAAACACATATATCTCATTTTTGCCTAAATTACTGAGTGGAAACAAATTTTGAAAGATGAGTATTTAAGTTAATTATTGGTTCATAGCAAGTTGACTATATTAGTGCTAGGCATATATACATATCAGAATTTGTTAAACAACTTTGGGAGTTCTCAGGAATTATACTAACCTCCCTCTTTTTCAAATGAGGGTCTGAAACTTTATTTATTTATTTATTTATTTATTTATTTATTTATTTATTTATGTAAAGGGCTAAAGATTCTAGGCTTGGAGTCTTTACAGTTTCTGTTGCAAAGCAACAGAACATATACAAATAAGAAAGCATGGATTCCAATTAACTTTTACTTACAAAAACAGTCACAGGCTGGATTTTCTAACCAAGAGTTCCCCTAATTATACTACCAGGATGTTGGTGTTGAGTCTTTGAAAGGGAAAACTGTTTTAACTTCCAATTAGGAATGCTTGAAGTGATTAATGCTAATTAGTCTAGGATCTTGCACACTAGGTATTATTTTATAGGTAATATAGAAACTGAGTCTGGAACAAGACTGGCATCCAAGTCAGTCTCTAGTTGCTATTGACAGATTAAATTGGAGCTCCGTATTTCCGTGTGATATAATAATTTAGATTATTGGATTTATTTTAACAGTCTGTTGGTTTGGGCTGTTTTCTTTCTTTGTTTCTTTTTTTTTCTGTTTTCTTTCTTTGCTTTTGCCGCTGTTCATTTCCTAGAGACAGAGTAAAGCAAGTTTCTTTGTTCTTCCCTCATTATATAACAGAAAGGAAAATAAATAAACCATAGAAATCATACTATTTTAGACTTTCGTCTTTTGGTTTTATACTCAAGAAAGGATAGCGCAAGGTACAAAAGAAAAGATTCTTATTATTCTTTTATTACTTAACAAAACAAAGCATTATAACCCATGTTGTCAAAAATGTGGCCATTTTTAGGCATCTTTCTTTTCTCACTGTTGTGCCTTCTCCTGGGAGAATAAAGTCGTTACATAGTTCACTGCATAGTTTTTCTGTCCAAGCAAAGGAAGATTATTAAGGACTTATCTGACCAGGGACTGGCTCATCTGGGCCATCTGTCTTTTTGTGCTTTCTTGAGGGAATGCGAAGAGAGAACTTTTTTCCCTTTTTTTCTCTCATTTAGTGTTTTATGAGATTGTATGTGAAGCCTTATTTTAAGAATTTGAACAGGCAGAAACATTGCCACTTTGAACACTATTTATTTTCCTTTGTACTTGCCATTTCAATTGAAGAAATCACACTTCTTTTTTCTCTAATAATATTAAGAGAAAGGCTATTTTAAGATTGCTGCTCTCAAGGCCAATTTTGTTCTCTCATTTTTGTTCTTACTTCAAGGATGTGATATTACGTTTGATTTATACAGAAACCTAACCTGCCAGGTGGATACTCAGAGAAAATTAAATGGAATTTTCCTACCCCCAAACAGTCAATTACAACTATGCAGAGGTGAAATATTTTGCCTCCTTGATAATCAACAGGAAGAAAAGAAGGAGTAGAGCTGGAAAGTGAGGTCCCAACCAACTAAAGGAAAATCTGAGGTTTTCCATAGTATATTTAAGATCATTCAGTTTCCTCCACTAATTATAACTTACAGAGGTAAAAGGACAAACATTTGTAAACTATTATTTAAATACATAATAAAAATAGATTGGCTAAATATTTTTGTCGAACATCAATGTTTATTATAGGTAATAAAACAATACTTAATAATTTATTTACATATGGAAATTATCACTGATGTAAGAGAAACAAGTGTCAGGCTATAAAACTAATTTAATGCTATCTAGTCAATTTAAAATCTCTATACACCACTCCACCATTGAATCCCAGCACAATGACAATGAAAGGATGCTAACATGTAACAAGAACATATCTGAATGTATAAAGCTCACTGGTAAAAGTAAGCATACAGACAAAGTATAGTTACTTTAATATTTACTCTAAGATGTAAAGTATGATATCAATAATTCAAAATGTTGGAGAAAACAAAGTTAAAGTATAGTGTTTGTTTTCTTTTATTTGCAATCACAGTTAAGTTGTCAGTTTAAAACAACTTATTATAGCTATAAGAGGTTTTTATGTTAAGTCTCATGGTAACCACAAAGAAAAAAACCTATAACAGGTACACTAAAATAAAAATAAATGAATCAAAACATACCACCAAATGAAAACACTTAACTACAAAGGAAGACAATGAGAGCAGAAAAAAAGAAAGAAAATATCTACAAATCAATTAGAAAACAGGTATCAAAACACAGAAGTAAGTCCTTACTACTAATAATTACCTTTACTGAATAGATTGAATTCTCCATTAAAAGATGTAGAGTGGCTGAAATGAACATTGGAAATCGTGCAAATGTATAAAATTCAAACAACATGCTGCTGAATTACCAATGGATCAATGAAACAATTAAAAAGGAAATTCAAAATATTTCTGGAGACAAATGAAAATGAAAACACAACATACCAAAACCTATGGGTTATAGCAAAATCAGTTATAAGAGGGAAGTTTATAGGAAAAAACACCTTCATCAAAAAGTAGAAAGATCTCAATTAAGCTATCTATTGTTGCACCTCAGGGAATGAGAAAAACAACAACAAATGACTCAGAATTTGTGGGAAAAAAAAGTTGTAATAAATACTAGATCAGAAATAAACAAAATAGTGACTAAAAACAAAACAAAAAATCAATGAAGAGTTTGTTTTTTGAAAAGATAAACAAAATTAACAAACCTTTAGCTGGACAGACTAAGGAAAAAGAGAGATAACTAAATACATAAAATCAGAGATTAGATAAAGGAGACATCAAAACTGATACCAGATAAATACAAAGTATCATCATAGAATGTTAGGAACAACTTTATGTCAACAAACTGAATGAATACATTCCTGGACATATACAACATACTAAGACTGAATCATGAGATAACAGAAAACATGAATAGAGTAATTACAAGTAATGAGACTGAATTTCTGATGAAAGTCTCCCATAAAAGAAAAGCCCAGGACCTGATGTCTTCACTGCTGAATTCTACCAAACATTTAAAGAGGAAATAATACCATTTCTTCTCAAAGTATTTGAAAAAACTGATGTGGAGGAAATTATTCCATATTTACTTTAGGAGACTAGAATTACCCTGATATCAAAACCAAACAAGAAAAAATACATTGGGGAAAAAAAAAAAAAAAAAAAAAAAACGCAGGCCACTCTTCCAGAAGCACGTAGATGCAAATATCTTGAACCAAAATACTAGCAAACTGAATTCAAGAGAACTTCAAAAGGATCATTCACCATGATCAAATACCATTTAACACAGAAATGCAATGGTGGTTTAACATACTCAAATCAATAAAAATGATACATCACAAAGAAAGAAAGAAAGAAAGAAAGAAAGAAAGAA